>NC_088864.1:5945655-6028155 GCF_032884065.1 Artemia franciscana
ATTACCCCCGAAAACTAAAACTTTTGAAATAGGAAAAGAGCCTTTAATCACATTCTTTACAATTGCAATCATAAAATTGTCTAATATCTTCATTTTTTCCAACGGACGTAGCTAGTACCTCGAAAACTAAAACTTTTGAAATAGGAAAAGAGCCTTTAATCACATTCTTTACCAATTGCAATCATAAAATTGTCTAATATCTTCATTTTCTCAACGGACGTAGCTAGTACCCCCGAAAACTAAAACTTTTGAAATAGGAAAAGAGCCTTTAATCACATTCTTTATCAATTGCAATCATAAAATTGTCTAATATCTTCATTTTTTCCAAGGACGTAGCTAGTACCCTCGAAAACTAAAACTTTTGAAATAGGAAAAGAGTCTTTAACAAAATTCTTTACCATGTGCAATCATGAAATAGTTAAATATCTTCATTTTTCCACGGACGAAGCTGTTACCCCCGAAAACTAAAACTTTTGAAATAGGAAAAGAGCCTTTAATCACATTCTTTACCATGTACAATCATAAAATAGTCTAATATCTTCATTTTTGTCCACGGACATAGCTATTACCCCCAAAAACCAAAACTTTTGAAATAGGAAAAGAGCCATTAATCATATTCTTTACCATGTGCAATCATAAAATAGTCTAATATCTTCATTTTTTCCACACACATAGCTATTACCCTCGAAAACTAAAACTTTTGAAATAGGAAAAGAGTTTTTAATCACATTCTTTATCATGTGCAATCATAAAATAGTCTAATATCTTCATTTTTTTCCACGGACGTAGCTATTACCCCCGAAAACTAAAACTTTTGAAATAGGAAAAGAGCCTTTAATCACATTCTTTACCATGTGCAATCATAAAATAGTCTAATATCTTTATTTTTTCCACGGACGTAGCTATTACCCCCGAAAACTAAAACTTTGGAAATAGGAAAAGAGCCTTTAATAAAATTCTTTACCATGCGCAATCATAAAATAGTCTAATATCTTCATTTTTTCCACAGACGTAGCTATTACCCCCGAAAACTAATACTTTTGAAATAGGAAAAGAGCCTTTAATCACATTCTTTACAATTTGCAATCATTAAATAGTTAAATATCTTCATTTTTTCCACGGAAGAAGCTATTACCCCCGAAAACTAAAACTTTTGAAATAGGAAAAGAGCCTTTAACCACATTCTTTACCATGTGCAATCATAAAATAGTCTAATATCTTCATTTTTTCCACGGACGTAGCTATTACCCTCGAAAACTAAAACTTTTGAAATAGGAAAAGCGCCTTTAATCACATTCTTTACTATGTGCAATAATAAAATAGTCTAATATCTTCATTTTTTTCCACGGACGTAGTCATTACCCCCGAAAACTAAAACTCTTGAAATAGAAAAAGAGCCTTTAATCACATTCTTTACCATTTGCAATCATAAAATAGTCTAATATCTTCATTTTTGTCCACGGACGTAGCTATTACCTCTGAAAACTAAAACTTTTGAAATAGGAAAAGAGCATTTAATCACATTCTTTACCATGTGCAATCATAAAATATTCTAATATCTTCATTTTTTCCACGGACGTAACTATTACCCCCGAAAACTAAAACTTTTGAAATAGGAAAAGAGCCTTTAATCACATTCTTTACCATGCGGAATCATATATAGTCTAATATCCTCATTTTTTCCACAGAAATTATAGCTATTACCCCCGAAAGCTAAAACTTTTGAAATAGGAAAAGAGCCTTTAATCACATTCTTTACCATGTGCAATCATAAAATAGTCTAATATCTTCATTTTTTTTCAAGGACGTAGCTATTACCCCCGAAAACTAAAACTTTTGAAATAGGAAAAGAGCCTTTAATCAAATTCTTTACCAGGTGCAATCATAAAATAGTCTAATATCTTCATTTTTTTCCACGGACGTAGCTATTACCCCCGAAAACCAAAACTTTTGAAATAGAAAAAGAGCCTTTAATCACATTGTTTACCATGTGCAATCATAAAATAGTCTAATATCTTCATTTTTTCCACGGACATAGCTATTACCCTCGAAAACTAAAACTTTTGAAATAGGAAAAGAGCCTTTAATCACATTCTTTACCATGTGCAATCATAAAATAGTCTAATATCTTCATTTTTTCCACAGACATAGCTATTACCCTCGAAAACTAAAACTTTTGAAATAGGAAAAGAGCCTTTAATCACATTCTTTACCATGTGCAATCATAAAATAGTCTAATATTTTAATTGTTTTCCACGGACGTAGCTATTACCCCCGAAAAGTAAAACTTTTGAAATAGAAAAAGAGCCTTTAATCACATTCTTTACCATGTGCAATCATAAAATAGTCTAATATCTTCATTTTTTCCAAGGACGTACCCCTGAAAACTAAAACTTTTGAAATATGAAAAGAGCCTTTAATCACATTTCTTACCATGTGCAATCATAAAATAGTCTAATATCTTCATTTTTTCCACGGACATAGCTATTACCCTCGAAAACTATAACTTTTTAAATAAGAAAAGAGCCTTTAATCACATTCTTTACCATGTGCAATCATAAAATAGTCTAATATCTTCATTTTTTCCACAGACATAGCTATTACCCTCGAAAACTAAAACTTTTGAAATAGGAAAAGAGCCTTTAATCACATTTTTCACCATGTGCAATCATGGAATAGTTTAATATCTTCATTTTTTCCACGGACGGAGCTATTACCCCCGAAAACTAAAACTTTTGAAATAGGAAAAGAGCCTTTAATCACATTCTTTACCATCTGCAATCATAAAATAGTCTAATATCTTCATTTTTTCCACAGACATAGCTATTACCCTCGAAAACTAAAACTTTTTAAATAGGAAAAGAGCCTTTAATCACATTCTTTACCATGTGCAATCATAAAATAGTCTAATATCTTCATTTTTTCCACGGACGTAGCTATTACCCCAGAAAACTAAAACTTTTGAGATAAGAAAAGAGCCTTTAATCACCTTCTTTACCCTATGCAATCATGAAATAGTTTAATATCTTTATTTTTTCCACGAACGAAGCTATTACCCCCGAAAACTAAAACTTTTGAAATAGGAAAAGAGCCTTTAATCACATTCTTTACCATGTGCAATCATAAAATAGTCTAATATCTTCATATTTTCCACAGACATAGCTATTACCCTCGAAAACTAAAACTTTTGAAATAGGAAAAGAGCCTTTAACAAAATTCTTTACCATGTGCAATCATGAAATAGTTAAATATCTTCATTTTTTCCACGGATGAAGCTGTTACCCCCGAAAACTAAAACTTTTGAAATAGGAAAAGAGCCTTTAATCACATTCTTTACCATATACAATCATAAAATAGTCTAATATCTTCATTTTTGTCCATGGACATAGCTATTACCCCCGAAAACTAAAACTTTTGAAATAGGAAAAGAGCCATTAATCACATTCTTTACCTTGTACAATCATAAAATAGTCTAATATCTTCATTTTTGTCCACACACATAGCTATTACCCTCGAAAACTAAAACTTTTGAAATAGGAAATGAGTTTTTAATCACATTCTTTATCATGTGCAATCATAAAATAGTCTAATATCTTCATTTTTTTCCACGGAGGTAGCTATTACCCCCGAAAACTAAAACTTTTGAAATAGGAAAAGAGCCTTTAATCACATTCTTTATCATGTAAAATCATAAAATAGTCTAATATCTTTATTTTTTCCACGGACGTAGCTATTACCCCCGAAAACTAAAACTTTGGAAATAGGAAAAGAGCCTTTAATAAAATTCTTTACCATGAGCAATCATAAAATAGTCTAATATCTTCATTTTTTCCACAGACGTAGCTATTACCCCCGAAAACTAATACTTTTGAAATAGGAAAAGAGCCTTTAATCACATTCTTTACGATTTGCAATCATGAAATAGTTAAATATCTTCATTTTTTCCACGGAAGAAGCTATTAACCCCGAAAACTAAAACTTTTGAAATAGGAAAAGAGCCTTTAGCACATTCTTTACCATGTGCAATAATAAAATAGTCTAATATCTTCATTTTTTCCACGGACGTAGTCATTACCCCCCGAAAACTAAAACTCTTGAAATAGAAAAAGAGCCTTTAATCACATTCTTTAACATGTGCAATCAAAAAATAGTCTAATATCTTCATTTTTGTCCACGGACGTAGCTATTACCTCTGAAAACTAAAACTTTTGAAATAGGAAAAGAGCCTTTAATCACATTCTTTACCAAACGCAATCATAAAATTGTCTAATATCTTCATTTTCTCAACGGACGTAGCTAGTACCCCCGAAAACTAAATCTTTTGAAATAGGAAAAGAGCCTTTAAACACATTCTTTACCAATTGCAATCATAAAATTGTCTAATATCTTCATTTTTTCCACGGACGTAGCTAGTACCCTCGAAAACTAAAACTTTTGAAATAGGAAAAGAGCCTTTAACAAAATTCTTTACCATGTGCAATCATGAAATAGTTAAATATCTTCATTTTTCCACGGACGAAGCTGTTACCCCCGAAAACTAAAACTTTTGAAATAGGAAAAGAGCCTTTAATCACATTCTTTACCATATGCAATCATGAAATAGTTTAATATCTTCATTTTTGTCCACGGACATAGCTATTACCCCCAAAAACCAAAACTTTTGAAATAGGAAAAGAGCCATTAATCATATTCTTTACCATGTGCAATCATAAAATAGTCTAATATCTTCATTTTTTCCACACACATAGCTATTACCCTCGAAAACTAAAACTTTTGAAATAGGAAAAGAGTTTTTAATCACATTCTTTACGATTTGCAATCATTAAACAGTTAAATATCTTCATTTTTTCCACGGAAGAAGCTATTACCCCCGAAAACTAAAACTTTTGAAATAGGAAAAGAGCCTTTAACCACATTCTTTACCATGTGCAATCACAAAATAGTCTAATATCTTCATTTTTTCCACGGACGTAGCTATTACCCTTGAAAACTAAAACTTTTGAAATAGGAAAAGCGCCTTTAATCACATTCTTTACTATGTGCAATAATAAAATAGTCTAATATCTTCATTTTTTTTCCACGGACGTAGTCATTACCCCCGAAAACTAAAACTCTTGAAAAAGAAAAAGAGCCTTTAATCAAATTCTTTACCATTTGCAATCATAAAATAGTCTAATATCTTCATTTTTGTCCACGGACGTAGCTATTACCTCTGAAAACTAAAACTTTTGAAATAGGAAAAGAGCATTTAATCACATTCTTTACCATGTGCAATCATAAAATATTCTAATATCTTCATTTTTTCCACGGACGTAACTATTACCCCCGAAAACTAAAACTTTTGAAATAAGAAAAGAGCCTTTAATCACATTCTTTACCATGCGGAATCATATATAGTCTAATATCCTCATTTTTTCCACAGAAATTATAGCTATTACCCCCGAAAGCTAAAACTTTTGAAATAGGAAAAGAGCCTTTAATCACATTCTTTACCATGTGCAATCATAAAATAGTCTAATATCTTCATTTTTTTCCAAGGACGTAGCTATTACCCCCGAAAACTAAAACTTTTGAAATAGGAAAAGAGCCTTTAATCAAATTCTTTACCAGGTGCAATCATAAAATAGTCTAATTTCTTCATTTTTTTCCACGGACGTAGCTATTACCCCCGAAAACCAAAACTTTTGAAATAGAAAAAGAGCCTTTAATCACATTGTTTACCATGTGCAATCATAAAATAGTCTAATATCTTCATTTTTTTCACTGACGTAGCTATTACCCCCGAAAACTAAAACTTTTGAAATAGGAAAAGAGCCATTAATCACATTCTTTACCATGTGCAATCATAAAACAGTCTAATATCTTCATTTTTTCCACAGACATAGCTATTACCCTCGACAACTAAAACTTTTGAAATAAAAAAAGAGCCTTTAATCACATTCTTTACCATGTGCAATCATAAAATAGTCAAATATCTTCATTTTTTCCAAAGACATAGCTATTACCCTCGAAAACTAAAACTTTTGAAATAGGAAAAGAGCCTTTAATCACATTCTTTACCATGTGCAATCATAAAATAGTCTAATATCTTCATTTTTTCCACAGATGTAGCTATTACCCCCGAAAACTAAAACTTTTGAAATAGGAAAAGAGCCTTTAATCACATTCTTTACCATGTGCAATCATAAAATAGTCTAATATTTTAATTTTTTTCCAAGGACGTAGCTATTACCCCCAAAAACTAAAACTTTTGAAATAGGAAAAGAGCCTTTAATCACATTCTTTACCATGTGCAATCATAAAATTGTCTAATATCTTCATTTTTTCCACGGACGTAGCTATTACCCCCGAAAACTAAAACTTTTGGAATAGAAAAAGAGCTATTAATCGCATTCTTTACCATGTGCAATCATAAAATAGTCTAATATTTTTATTTTAGTCCACGGACGTAGCTATTACCCCCGAAAACTAAAACTTTTGAAATAGGAAAAGAGCCTTTAATCACATTCTTTACCATGTGCAATCATAAAATAGTCTAATATCTTCATTTTTTCCACGGATGTACCCCTGAAAACTAAAACTTTTGAAATATGAAAAGAGCCTTTAATCACATTTTTTACCATGTGCAATCATAAAATAGTCTAATATCTTCATTCTTTCGACGGACATAGCTTTTTAAATAAGAAAAGAGCCTTTAATCACATTCTTTACCATGTGCAATCATAAAATAGTCTAACATCTTTATTTTTTCCACAGACATAGCTATTACCCTCGAAAACTAAAACTTTTGAAATAGGAAAAGAGCCTTTAATCACATTTTTTACCATGTGCAATCATGGAATAGTTTAATATCTTCATTTTTTCCACGGACGGAGCTATTACCCCCGAAAACTAAAACTTTTGAAATAGGAAAAGAGCCTTTAATCACATTCTTTACCATGTGCAATCATAAAATAGTCTAATATCTTCATTTTTTCCACAGATATAGCTATTACCCTCGAAAACTAAAACTTTTTAAATAGGAAAAGAGCCTTTAATCACATTCTTTACCATGTGCAATCATAAAATAGTCTAATATCTTCATTTTTTCCACGGACGTAGCTATTACCCCCGAAAACTAAAACTTTTGAAATAAGAAAAGAGCCTTTAATCACCTTCTTTACCCTATGCAATCATGAAATAGTTTAATATCTTTATTTTTTCCACGGACGAAGCTATTACCCCCGAAAACTAAAACTTTTGAAATAGGAAAAGAGCCTTTAATCACATTCTTTACCATGTGCAATCATAAAATAGTCTAATATCTTCATTTTTTCCACAGGCATAGCTATTACCCTCGAAAACTAAAACTTTTGAAATAGGAAAAGAGCCATTAATCACATTCTTTACCATGTACAATCATAAAATAGTCTAATATCTTCATTTTTGTCCACACACATAGCTATTACCCTCGAAAACTAAAACTTTTGAAATAGGAAATGAGTTTTTAATCACATTCTTTATCATGTGCAATCATAAAATAGTCTAATATCTTCATTTTTTCCCACGGACGTAGCTATTACCCCCGAAAACTAAAACTTTTGAAATAGGGAAAGAGCCTTTAATCACATTCTTTACCATGTGCAATCATAAAATAGTCTAATATCTTTATTTTTTCCACGGACGTAGCTAGTACCCCCGAAAACTAAAACTTTTGAAATAGGAAAAGAGCCTTTAATCACATTCTTTACCAATTGCAATCATAAAATTGTCTAATATCTTCATTTTTTCCACGGACGTAGCTAGTACCCTCGAAAACTAAAACTTTTGAAATAGGAAAAGAGCCTTTAACAAAATTCTTTACCATGTGCAATCATGAAATAGTTAAATATCTTCATTTTTTCCACGGAAGAAGCTATTACCCCCGAAAACTAAAACTTTTGAAATAGGAAAAGATCCTTTAACCACATTCTTTACCATGTGCAATCATAAAATAGTCTAATATCTTCATTTTTTCCACGGACGTAGCTATTACCCTCGAAAACTAAAACTTTTGAAATAGGAAAAGCGCCTTTAATCACATTCTTTACCATGTGCAATAATAAAATAGTCTAATATCTTCATTTTTTTCCACGGACGTAGTCATTACCCCCGAAAACTAAAACTCTTGAAATAGAAAAAGAGCCTTTAATCACATTCTTTACTATTTGCAATCATAAAATAGTCTAATATCTTCATTTTTGTCCACGGACGTAGCTATTACCTCTGAAAACTAAAACTTTTGAAATAGGAAAAGAGCCTTCAATCACATTCTTTACCATGTGCAATCATAAAATAGTCTAATATCTTCATTTTTTCCACAAACATAGCTATTACCCTCGAAAACTAAAACTTTTTTAAATAGGAAAAGAGCCTTTAATCCCATTCTTTACCATGTGCAATCATGAAATAGTTTAATATCTTCATTTTTTCCACGGACGAAGCTATTACCCCCGAAAACTAAAACTTTTGAAATAGGAAAAGAGCCTTTAATCACATTCTCTACCATGTGCAATCATAAAATAGTCTAATATCTTCTTTTTTCCACAGACGTAGCTGTTACCCCCGAAAACTAAAACTTTTGAATTAGGAAAAAAGCCTTTTAATCACATTCTTTATCATGTGCAATCATAAAATAGTCTAATATCTTCATTTTTTTCCACGGACGTAGCTATTACCCCCGAAGACTAAAACTTTTGAAATAGGAAAACAGCCTTTAATCACATTCTCTACCATGTGGAATCATAAAATAGTCTAATATGTTCCTTTTTTCCACGGACGTACCTATTACCCCCCAAAATAAAACGTTTGAAATAGGAAAAGAGCCTTTAATCGCATTCTTTACCATGTGCAATCAAAAAATAGTCTAATATGTTCATTTTTTTCCATGGACGTAGCTATTACCCCGAAAACTAAAACATTTGAAATAGAAAAAGAGCCTTTAATTACGTTCCTTACCATGTGCAATCATGAAATAGTCTAATATCTTCATTTTTTCCAACGACGTAGCTATTACCCCCGAAAACTAAAACTTTTGAAATAGGAAAAAAGCCTTTAATCACATTCTTTACCATGTGCAATCATAAAATAGTGTAATATCTTCATTTTTTTCCACGGACGTAGCTATTACCCCCGAAAACTAAAACTTTTGGAATAGAAAAAGAGCTATTAATCATATTCTTTACCATGTGCAATCATGGAATAGTTTGATATCTTCATTTTTTCCACGGACGAAGCTATTACCCCCGAAAACTAAAACTTTTGAAATAGGAAAAGAGCCTTTAATCCCATTCTTTACCATGTGCAATCATAAAATAGTCTAATATCTTCATTTTTTTCCACGGAAGGAGCTATTACCCCCGAAAACTAAAACTTTTGAAATAGGAAAAGAGCCTTTAATCACATTATTTACCATGTGCAATCATAAAATAGTCTAATATCTTCATTTTTTCCACAGACATAGCTATTACCCTCGAAAACTAAAACTTTTTAAATAGGAAAAGAGCCTTTAATCACATTCTTTACCATGTGCAATCATAAAATAGTCTAATATCTTCATTTTTTTCCACGGACGTCGCTATTACCCCCGAAAACTAAAACTTTTGAAATAGCAAAAGAGCCTTTAATCACATTCTTTACCATGTGCAATCAAAAAATAGTCTAATATCTTCTTTTTTTATACGGACGTAGCTATTATCCCCGAAAACTAAAACTTTTGAAATAGAAAAAGAGCCTTTAATCACATTCTTTACCAGGTGCAATCATAAAATAGTCTAATATCTTCATTTTTTTTCCACGGACGTAGCTATTACCCCCGAAAACTAAAACTTTTGAAATAGGAAAAGAGCCTTTAATCACATTCTTTATCATGTGCAATCATAAAATAGTCTAATTTCTTTATTTTTTCCACAGACGTAGCTATTACCCCCGAAAACTAATACTTTTGAAATAGGAAAAGAGCCTTTAATCACATTCTTTACGATGTGAAATCATGAAATAGTTTAATATCTTCATTTTTTCCACAGACGTAGCTATTACCCCTGAAAACTAATACTTTTGAAATAAGAAAAGAGCCTTTAATCACATTCTTTACGATGTGCAATCATAAAATAGTTTAATATCTTCTTTTTTTCCACAGACGTAGCTATTACCCCCGAAAACTAATACTTTTGAAATAGGAAAAGAGCCTTTAATCACATTCTTTACGATATGCAATCATGAAATAGTTTAATATCTTCATTTTTTCCACGGACGAAGCTATAACCCCCGAAAACTAAAACTTTTGAAATAGGAAAAGAGCCTTAGGAACAGACATAGCTATTACCCCCGAAAACTAAAACTTTTGAAATAGGAAAAGAGCCTTTAATCACATTCTTTACCATGTGCAATCATGAAATAGTTTAATATCTTCATTTTTTTCCACGGACCTAGCTATTACCCCCGAGAACTAAAACTTTTGAAATAGGAAAAGAGCCTTTAATCACATTCTTTATCATGTGCAATCATAAAATAGTCTAATATCTTCATTTTTTCCACAGACGTAGCTATTACCCCCGAAAACTAATACTTTTCAAATAGGAAAAGAGCCTTTAATCACATTCTTTACGATGTGCAATCATGAAATAGTCTAATATCTTCATTTTTTCCACAGACGTAGCTATTACCCCCGAAAACTAATACTTTTGAAATAGGAAAAGAGCCTTTAATCACATTCTTTACGATATGCAATCATGAAATAGTTTAATATCTTCATTTTTTTCCACAGACGTAGCTATTACCCCCGAAAACTAATACTTTTGAAATAGGAAAAGAGCCTTTAATCACATTCTTTACGATGTGCAATCATGAAATAGTTTAATATCTTCATTTTTTCCACGGACGAAGCTAGTACCCCCGAAAACTAAAACTTTTGAAATAGGAAAAGAGCCTTTAATCACATTCTTTACCATGTACAATCATAAAATAGTCTAATATCTTCTTTTTTATACGGACGAAGCTATTACCCCCGAAAACTAAAACTTTTGAAATAGGAAAAGAGCCTTTAATCACATTCTTTACCATGTACAATCATAAAATAGTCTTATATCTTCTTTTTTTATACGGACGTAGCTATTATCCCCGAAAACTAAAACTTTTGAAATAGAAAAAGGGCCTTTAATCACATTCTTTACCATGTGCAATCATAAAATAATCTAATATCTTCATTTTTTCCACACACATAGCTATTACCCTCGAAAACTAAAAGTTTTAAAATAGGAAAAGAGTTTTTAATCACATTCTTTATCATTTGCAATCATAAAATAGTCTAATATCTTCATTTTTTTCCACGGACGTAGCTATTACCCTCGAAAACTAAAACTTTTGAAATAGGAAAAGAGCCTTTAATCACATTCTTTATCATGTGCAATCATAAAATAGTCTAATATCTTTATTTTTTCCACAGACGTAGCTATTACCCCCGAAAACTAATACTTTTGAAATAGGAAAAGAGCCTTTAATCACATTCTTTGCGATGTGCAATCATGAAATAGTTTAATATCTTCATTTTTTCCACAGACGTAGCTATTACCCCCGAAAACTAAAACTTTTGAAATAGGAAAAGAGCCTTTAATCACATTCTTTACCATGTGCAATCATAAAATAGTCTAATATCTTTATTTTTTTCCACGGACGTAGCTATTACCCCCGAAAACTAAAACTTTGGAAATAGGAAAAGAGCCTTTAATAAAATTCTTTACCATGCGCAATCATAAAATAGTCTAATATCTTCTTTTTTATACGGACGAAGCTATTACCCCCGAAAACTAAAACTTTTGAAATAGGAAAAGAGCCTTTAATCACATTCTTTACCATGTACAATCATAAAATAGTCTTATATCTTCTTTTTTTATACGGACGTAGCTATTATCCCCGAAAACTAAAACTTTTGAAATAGAAAAAGAGCCTTTAATCACATTCTTTACCATGTGCAATCATAAAATAATCTAATATCTTCATTTTTTCCACACACATAGCTATTACCCTCGAAAACTAAAAGTTTTAAAATAGGAAAAGAGTTTTTAATCACATTCTTTATCATTTGCAATCATAAAATAGTCTAATATCTTCATTTTTTTCCACGGACGTAGCTATTACCCCCGAAAACTAAAACTTTTGAAATAGGAAAAGAGCCTTTAATCACATTCTTTATCATGTGCAATCATAAAATAGTCTAATATCTTTATTTTTTCCACAGACGTAGCTATTACCCCCGAAAACTAATACTTTTGAAATAGGAAAAGAGCCTTTAATCACATTCTTTGCGATGTGCAATCATGAAATAGTTTAATATCTTCATTTTTTCCACAGACGTAGCTATTACCCCCGAAAACTAATACTTTTGAAATAGGAAAAGAGCCTTTAATCACATTCTTTACGATGTGCAATCATGAAATAGTTTAATATCTTCATTTTTTCCACAGACGTAGCTATTACCCCCGAAAACTAATACTTTTGAAATAGGAAAAGAGCCTTTAATCGCATTCTTTACGATGTGCAATCATGAAATAGTTTAATATCTTCATGTTTTCCACAGACGTAGCTATTACCCCTGAAAACAAATACTTTTGAAATAGGAAAAGAGCCTTTAATCACATTCTTTACCCTGTGCAATCATGAAATAGTTAAATATCTTCATTTTTTTCACGGACGAAGCTATTACCCCCGAAAACTAAAACTTCTGAAATAGGAAAAGAGCCTTTAATCACATCCATTATCATGTGCAATCATAAAATAGTCCAATATCTTCATTTTTCCCAGGGTATTTTTTATTCTCATGTTTTTATAACACATATGAGAAGGTTCGCCCCCTCGTCGGTACCTCTCTCTTTACACTAAATCTTAAATTTTGGCCCAATTCATTAAGAATGACCCCTGAATCACAAAAGCCGTACAATAAATAGTTGACATTACTAAAAATAATTTAGCGTAAAGAGCGAGGTATTAGGAGGAGGTGAGCCTCTCATATGGGTAATAATTTCTCTTCGTTTTAAGTTTTAATGCTGCTCCTTACTTCCAGCTGAAAAAAAAAACTTATTCATATTTAGTTTTTCATTGTTTTTTTTTTAAATAATGCTAGTAAATCCTGCACTCCCTTCATGGAAATTTTCTTCCCCCATGACAAATTCTTCGATGGAAGGTTCCCCAGAATATCCCCCTCTTTTCAACCCCTCCCCTCAACCAAAAAATCATCCTGAAAACACCTGTACACTTCCCAATAACCATTACTATATGCAAGCACTGGTCAAAGTTTGTAACTTGTAACCCCTCCCACGGGGACTTTGGATTAGTAAGTCGTCCCAAAAGACATAGTTATAAGGTTTTTCGACTACGCTGAATAAAATGGCTATCAGAATTTTGATCCGTTGACTTTGGGAAAATAATTAGCGTGGGAGGGGGCCTAGGTGCCCTCCAATTTTTTGGTCACTTAAAAAGGGCACTAGAACTTTTCATTTCCGTTAGAATGAGTCCTCTCGCAACATTCTAGGACAACTGGGTCAATACGATCACCCCTGGGAAAAAGAAAAAAGAAAAAAAACAAATAAACACGCATCCGTGACCTGCCTTCCGGCAAAAAATACAAAATTCCACATTTTTGTAGATAGGAGCTTGAAACTTCTACAGTAGGGTTCTCTAATACGCTGAATCTGATGGTGTAATTTTCGTTAAGATTCTATGACTTTTAGAGGATTTTTCCCCCTATTTTCTAAAATAAATTATAGTTAACAAATTTTCTCAGGCTCGTAACTTTTGGTGCGTAAGACTAAACTTGATGAAACTTATATATTTAAAATCAGCATTAAAATGCAATTCTTTTAATGTAGCTATTGGTATCAAAATTCCATTTTTTAGAGTTTTAGTTTCTATTGAGCCGGGTCGCTCCTTGCTACAGTTCGTCACCACGAACTGTTTGATTTCTTAGTTTGACAAAAACTTTACAGCTGTTGACGACTCCACTGAATTTAATATGACAGGAAGAGAAAAGGAGGAAAGGAGCTTGGAAAAGGAGGCGTAAAACGTCATCGCAAAGTACTTCGTGACAATATCCAGGGTATCACAAAGCCAGCTATCAGAAGACTGGTTCACTGTGGTGGTGTAAAACGTATATCTGGCCTAATTTACGAGAAAACCAGAGGTGTTCTTAAAGTATTTTTCGAAAATATTACTCATGATGCTGTCACCTACACAAAACATGCCAAAAGAAAGACAGTAACTGCAATGGATGTAGTCTAAGCTCTGAAGCGTCAAGATTGTACAATGTATGGCTTCGGTGGTTAATTGTCCCCCTGAACTGTCCCCCTACCCAACTGCCCTTTTAAAGGCCACCAAATCTTTTAGACACTTTCTAGCTCAGGTTTTTCAGCCTTTTCTTTGTTGTGCCTTTAAAAAGTCGGTAAATATTTTTCTTTTTTCGTCTCAGGTATAACATCTGATTAGAAATATGCAAACAAATTTTCCTTGCTTTTTCCTTGCAAAATTTCCTTGCTAGCCTTTCCTTGCATAGTTTTGAATAAAGTTGCGTATTCACACCATGGAATTGTTCAAAGAAATAATTGTTGCTATTTAACTGCACAAGCCCATTCTTTCATGTTTGAATGAAGATAGTAGGAACAGAGGAAAATGGGCTCCTACTCTTTGCTAAATTGCTTCTAGATCTTACAATTTGGACAAAACTTTTGCATTAGTTATTTGCAGTTAATAAACAAGTATGATAAGCTGGCAAAATTTTAGCTAGCAAATGAATTTCCTTGTTAACTGACTCTGAGAATGAAGCCCAAAATCACGAGTTTCAAACTACAACAAAAAGCAAATCGACTTTTAGCTGGTATTCTTTTCAATGCTTTTCTTTTGTGCATTTCAATGCTGAGCATTAAGCATATTAATTTGCTCCAACGCTGCTTTTGGTCTTTTAAAATACATGACGCCATAAACCTATAAAATTGAGTTTATTGGTGATTATATAGTAACAATTTGTTTCCGTTTTTTTAAATTAATTTTTTTTTTATTTATAATGTTGTTTTTTTAAAGCAAAACTTGAAAATGTACTGTAGAAAGGGCCATTTTACCGTTTAAAACAATTCCTTTATCAGTGGAGCGTATATTAAAACTTTCAGATAGCCTGAGATCGAAACAAATAAAAGTGGGTTTATTTGTGATTATGTAGCAAAAATTCGTTATGCGTTTTTAACTTTGGCCAAAAATTTTGCCATTTGTGTTTTAACCTTTTGCATTTTTTTTTAATTTTATTTATGATTTCTAATGTTTGTTTTTAAGCAAAACTTCAAAATATACTGTAGAAAGGAACATTTTTCTAGTTTAAAGCAATTCCTTTTTTGTGTCGAACGAATATTAAACTTTCAGATATCCTTGGATCGAAATAAATAAAATGCAGTTTGTTTCTACTTTGCGTCCAACCCCCCCTGCATCTCAAAAATATTATAACACGATTTCTATATTTTCATATATAATGTTAAAATAAGGTCAAATTTATTTTTATTAGAATACAAATTTGACATACAAGCCTCAAAGTTTCAATATTTTGGGCCCTTTGAAATACAAAACTATACTTACTTATTCATATAAATATAATGATTGTAAATGTGTTAAAATGTTATTTTTTACGATTAGGCTAATTTGTGATTTCTATTGTTTGATATTAACAAACTCATAAATATACTCCAGCAAGGGACACTCCTCAGGTTACAAAAAGCTCAGTTTTAAGTGGTATGTATACTGAACTTTTATATAGACTGTGATTAAAACAAATAAAAACAATTCATTTCCACTCCCCCCTCCCTCAGCCTCTCGAAACCTTACAACGTAATTATTGTCTTTTTGAATATAATACTAGAATAAAATGAAATTCATTTTCATTGGAATACGAGTTTGACACTTTCAGCCTCAAATTTAGGTGTCGTTTCTTATTGCTTTATTTTCTGTGTTTTTAGTTGGGGTCTCGGAATTAATTTCAGTGCGATTTTGCAAACAAACATGCAAGAATGTTACATTGTCTGAAAGCACTTGTACTGGATTTCACTAATAAAAATAAAAAATGGACATCGTGGGTCTAAATTCCTAGCAAAAAGCAGTTTATTGACATTGAACACTAGTTTTGACAGATTTCCACTATTCTCTGCCCCTTTGCTGGCAAAGTATCATGGATGAAGCAACGAAAAAAATGTCTAAATATAGAAAAATGACCTGTTTATCCTTTAGTTTAGGTTTCGTTCCTCAAAAGCTTACCTTCTAATCAAAAATTCGAATAAAGCCTTTTCAAACAAACACAACCACGTCCAAAATTCCTTAGCTCGCGCACACAGAGAAACGTTTACACGCGTACGGCGGTTTCCAACTTTGAAAATAAGCATGTATTCAATATTTAGTCGCACTAGTGACACAGGAAAGTAGAGAAGAGTTGAAATTGTCTGAAATTGAAGCTGAAGTGGCACCAGCATCTGTGCCACTTCAGTAGCCAAGAAGGAAAAGAAAGTAATGGCTCCAAAACCAGCTAAGACTGCAAAACCAAAAGAGGATATAAAGGTCAAGGCACCAGGAAACTACCCAAAATACACGGAAATTATTACCAAATCCATTGCTGACCCGAAAGAACGTGGGGGACTAGCCGTCGGGCCATTCTCAAATACATAATGGGCTATTTCCAGGTTGGCAATGATGCCAAAGTTGTGAATATGTATCTTGAGCAAGCTTTGAAGCGTTGCCTTGCAATTAGAATTGTTATAAATCCCAAAGGTACTGGCGTAACTGGTTCTTTCAAGCTTGCGAAGCCTGTCAAGGCCGAAAATTTCAAGGCATTTTTGGACCAACCAACAGCTGAATTATACTTGAAAGGGAAAAGTAGAGAGTCAAAATCGGAAATTTATAGAATTATAACTTTCTGAGCAGAAAGCTTAGAGCATTTGCTTTGATAGCCCTAAAAAGGGCTGTTTGATACTGCAGGATTACTTATTGCAGACATTACTTTATAGCTGGTTTCTTAGCTACTGACCTTTTAGATACCACTTTCTTGGCGGGAGCTTTTTTGACTGACAACCCCTTCTTCGCTGTCGATTTCTTTGCTGCTACTACGTTTTTGGCAACGGTGGGTTTCTTGAAAACTTTTACAAGTTTTTTGCTACCAGCCATTGATTTGGAAGCCTTTTTGGCTGAAGTTGACTTTTTAACTGCTGTAGGTTTGGCTGCTTTCTTGACTAAGGTTTTCTTAGCAGTACAAGTGCTTTTCAGACAATGTAACATATATGCATGGTGTGTTTGCAAAATTGCACTGAAATTAATTCCGAGACTCCAACTAAAAACAAAGAAGATAAAGCCATAAGAAACGACACCTAAATTCGGGGCAGAAAGTGTCAAACTCGTATTCCAATGAAAATGAATTTCATTTTATTCTAGTATAGTATTTAAAAAGACAAGAATTACGTTGTAAGGTTTCGAGATACCGAGGGAGGGGGAGTGGAAATGAATTGTTTTTATTTGTTTTAATCACAGCCTATATAAAAGTTCAATATACATACAACTTAAAACTAAACTATTTGAAACCTGAGGAGTGTCCCTTGCTAGAGTATATTTTTGAGTTTGTTTAATATCAAACAATAGAAATCACAAATTAGCCTAATCGTAAAAAAAGTATTTGACACATTTACAATCATTATGTTTATATGAATAAGTAAGTAAGGAATGTCTGCCTTCTGGATTTATGTATTGAAGTCTTTATTAGTGGTAGTAGAGGGAGGATAAGGAGGCTTATAAAAATAAACATCTCTGAATTTCTTTTCTTTTTTTCCCTTTTTTATCAGAATCCCTTTAGCACGACAGTTTTCAACCAAAGATGAGTCAAAAAACTCAGATGTATTGTTTTTTCGAAACCAAGGCTTTTATTACTTATTGGGTTGTATTTCAAAGGGCCCAAAATATTGAAACTTTGAGGCTTGTATGTCAAATTTGCATTCTAATAAAAATTAATTTTACTTTATTTTAGCATTATATTTGAAAAAATAAAAATGGTGTTAGAATATTTTTGAGATGCAGGGGGGGTTGAACGAAAAGTTGAAGCAAACTGTATTTTATTTGTTTTTATCCCAGGATATCTGAAAGTTTAATATTCGTTCTACACAAAAAACGAATTGCTTTAAACTAGAAAAATTTTCTTTTCTACAGTGTATTTTAAAAACAAACGTTAGAAATCATAAATAAAATAAAGAAACGCAAAAGGCTAAAATACAAATGGCAAAATTTTTTTGCCAAAGTTGAAAACGCATAACGAATTGTTGCTATATAATCACAAATAAACCCACTTTTATTTGTTTTGATCTCCTGGCTATCTGAAAATTTTAATGTACGTTCCAGTGATAAAGGAATTGTTTTAAACGGGAAAAATGTCCCTTTCTACAGTATATTTTCAAGTTTTGCTTAAAAAAACAACCTTATGAATCATAAATAAATTAATTAAAAGAAAAATGGCAACAAATTTTTATTATATAATCACAAATAAACTCAATTTTATAGGTTTATGGCGTCTTGTATTTTAAAAGACCAAATGCAGCGTTGGAACAAACTAATATGCTCAATGCTTAGCATTGAAATGCACAAAAGAAAGGCATTGAAGTGAATACCAGCTGAAAGTCTATTTGCTGTTATTTCCCGACCTCTAAATTAAAGACAGTCGGATGCCTTTTGTTGTAGTTTGAAACTCGTGATTTTCGGCTTCATTCTCAGAGTCAGTTTACAAGGAAATTCATTTGCTAGCTAAAATTTTGCCAGCTTTTCATATTTGTTTATTAACTGCAAATAACTAATGTAAAACTTTTGTCCAAATTGTAAGGTGAAGCGGCAATTTAGCCAAGAATAGAAACCCATTTTCCTCCGTTCCTACTATCTTCATTCAAACATGAAAGAACGGGCTTGTGCAGTTAAATAGATACAATTATTTCTTTGAATAATTCCATGGTGTGAATACGCAACTTTATTCAAAAATATGCAAGGAAAAGCTAAATACAGTAAAATAGCAATGGAAAATTTGTTTGCATATTTCTAATCAGATATTATACCTGAGACGAAAAAAGAAAAGTATTTACCGACATTTTGAAGGCACAACAAAGAAAAGGCTCAAAAGGCTTACAAACAAATAAGGATAGTCCTAGCATATAATATTTAAAATTAAAAGTAGCGACGAAGACCAGACTGCCTTTCCGTAACAAACAAACTTAAAGTAAAAGCAATAGGGAAATGTTTTTGAAGACAGTGGAAATTAATTAAGTGAGTTAAATAAGTTTTAGAAGTTGAAATTGAAAAACGAAAATAAACTACCATTTTTAGATTTGCTAGTTATTCGTGATACTGATAAACTGGATTTCACTATCTATCGAAAGCCAAAATATAACAATAGATATCTTCATTTTAATTCAAATCACCCCCCACAAGTTAAAAAAGCAGTTATAACCTCTCTCATTCATCGTGTCCTGAACATTTGCTCCAATTCATATATAAATGCAAAAATAAATTTTATCAGATTAATCTATTAAATTCTTGTAAAGAAAAAACCCCAGCTGCTCGCCAGAGGGGTCTATCAAATACGTTGCGACTATGGAAAATATTTTGTTGGAAGGACCCATCAGAATCGAGAGAAACGGCTACACCAGCATTAAAAAGAGATAGACAAGGCATTAACTTCAAATAGCTCTAATAACTCCTTTTATTCCACTTTAGGTTAGCATATTTTTAATAATCACTCCCACACGATACTTTTTGAAGAATCTTCACTCATTAGTAATGCTTTGGGGATAAAACAGGTGGTTTGGGAATCAATCAAAATTAGTCACAAAATAAATAATAATATTTCTTTGAATTGGGACTTGAGGGACTACTCACTAAATTCTTTATACTCGAATATCTAACAAAATATTTTACCAGGCCAATTGATATAGTTGATATAGCCAGTATATATATATATATATATATATATATATATATATATATATATATATATATATATAATATATTTTGTTTGTACTGAAGACGGCCATTGGTCATAGTTCCGAAATATTCACTTAAGAATTTCCACTGTCTTCAAAAGAATTTCCCTATTGTTTTTACTTTGTGTTTGATTGACATAATGCTTAAGAATGTAGTTTTTCTATAGTACGGTATATTTAAGAATTTATTGCCCTAAAAGTAATTATTGGACTTCATTAGAGGTACCCAAAATTACATAACATCAATATTGGCCTCAGAAATAATAAAATAGAATTATTACTGGTAAATGTATGACGGTTTCCTTAATTGACTTACCAATAAATTGAACATACGAAACAACACCTTTTTTATATTCTTTACACATATAGTGATTACTTCTATCGCAAATTCAAATTTAAGCACTCTTAAGCTCTTATAAAAGGTATAAAAAAGCTTAAAACACGGTCTCAAACCTTGAAACATTGGTCTCAACTTTACTGTTTCATAATCAATCCATTTTTTATGTTGTGTAATCCTTAAGCACTTATTTTCCATAATTAAGTTGGATAAATTTAAAAGTTATATTATTGACATCATATTTTTGTCGCATTGAAAAATTACACCTTGACGCCATATTGAAAATTTGGCGAAGAAAGTGCATAATAAAATTTACTTATTTATCCAACTTAATCATGGAATATGAGTGCTTGTGGAGTAATTCAGGGGTAGGAGTTCAGCTCTAGGCTGTTTGCCTACAGATTCTCTAGGCTGAAAGAATAGGTGTACTTCTTTTGAAAAGGCTGCTCAATTCAGAGATTCTCCTTGGG
Organism: Artemia franciscana; assembly: GCF_032884065.1. Lineage (NCBI taxonomy): Eukaryota > Metazoa > Arthropoda > Branchiopoda > Anostraca > Artemiidae > Artemia > Artemia franciscana. Next base: position 5,966,505 of record NC_088864.1, read on the forward strand.
CTTAGAAATTTTTTTTAATTCTAATAATTTCGAATATAAAAAGACTTGTTTTGCTGTTAAGGTTATTCCTGGATTGAGTGACACAGTCCTTTTCAAAGTAAATAATGATTTCTTTCATTGAAAAATACTCGTTGCCTATAGAAATTTGTCATTTAACATCCCTTTCCATTTATAGATGTCTTTGGAATCAGAAGATGAAAGATCTGGTCCTACTAGCACTGGCAACATTGACTCAGATAGTCAGCTAGTAAATACGACAGTCCCTAGAGATACAAAGAAAGTAAAACACTCTTATAAACAGTCATATCGAAAAGAGTGGCAAAGTGTATCAGAATTGAAAGCCTTTTCGAAAACAAAGCAAAAACAGGAGCCCATTGTCTGTATTGTGACACTAATATCAAAGTTGACTTTGGAAATACAGCTCTTGTTAATCATGGAAAAACACAGAAGCACAAAGATGACGAAGTTCGGTGGCTGACCAGTATAAAAGGCCAGCTAAAAATCTCTTCAAGTTTGTCGGGGAGCTCATTTGCTCATCAGGTTGAAGAAGTTGAAACGAAACTCGTCAGCTTTATTATTCGAAACAACCTTCCCTTCAGCATCTCAGAAAGTTTGGTGTCCCTTGTAAAATCCTTAGCTGGGGCAGGACAAGCAGTGCATAATGTACAGTTGGGGAAAGCGAATGCTACGAACTGTATCAGGCAAGGTGTTTCTTTAAGGACCTTATTATAGAGAAACTCAAAACGTCACAATTCTCCATCATCATTGACAAGACAACCGATCAGAGCAAAAAAAAATTTGGCAGTGTGTGTATCCTTTTGCAACGAAAACCTTGAAACACAGGTAGACGTCTTAAATGTTACTGAGTGTCCCAATGGCAATGCAATTGCTCTGTTTCAGAAATTGAAAAAGAGTATTTTCAAATTGACTAGTGCAGGTGTCCCTCTCCCCAACTGGATTGGGTACTGCAGTGACACCACCAATGTGATGTTTGGTGCCAATCGATCAGTGGTATCCATGATCCGGGACAAGTATCCTTAGGTGATCCCAGTGAAATGAACCGGTTATCTCTTCCATTCATCTGCGAGTAATACCTGTAAAAAGTCGTCCAAGAAACTGGAAGATGCTTACAGTTCCATCTACAATCATTTCAACCAGAGCGCAAAGAGAACCGAAGGTTTTAAGGAATTCCAGGAGTTCTGCAATACAAAGATTCACAAGCTCTTGGCACCTAGTCAGACCAGGTGGTTGTCCATCCACTCATGCGTGAAATGGATCATGGAACAGTGAAATCTGCTTCGGCTGTATTTTACAAGTGTAGCAGTATATGACCCAACACATGCTAACGAAGATGTTCTGGAAAGACTGTCCAATCCACTGATGAAAGTGTTTTTTGTGTTTGCCGAATATGCACTTGGGCTGATCACTGACTATAGTAAGACCTTCCAGACCAAAGAGCCTCTTATATTCAAACTCAAAATGGAAACGGCAGGGTTCCTTCGTACTTTCGCTTCTTCTTTCATATTATTATCCAATCATATAAAGGGATCTGATATGATGTGCTTGTATGTAAACACTGAAATTGGATACTTGCCAAATAAGGATATCTATATTGGCTTTGAGGCAGCTACAATTCTTCGGGAATATCCCGAAGAAGGGAACCTCACATACGAGGACACTACTATCCAAATTATTCTTAGAACAGCAAGGGAGTTCTATCAGGGGCTTATTAATCAAATGCAGATTAGATTCTATTTTTCAGCACCTATATTTAAGCACCTAGTCATGCTTGAACCATGTAAGGCTGCAAACATGAAACCACCTACGCTACTACCGTTCTTCCACTTTTAGAGCAGACTAGACTGAGACACGAAGAAAATAGACAGTGAGTGGAGGAACATCAGTACACTAGAAATTCCGTTTAATCTACTAGAAAGTCCTTTGCTTTTTTGGCGGAAAATTTTATCAATGAAAACACCTTGTGGGTCTCTGAGATTTAAGAACCTTCAGAAGATAGTGATGTATCTTCTTTCGCTTCTGTTTTCAAATGTTGTGGTGGAAAGGTTGTTCAGCTCTCTAAAAAACATCAAGACGAAAAATAGAAACTATCTGTCATCTGAATCTTTAGGTGCATGTCTGTAATCTCAGAGTGGCTTCAAGAGAGTTGGAACATCAGTGGAGAATAATCCTCATTTACGGAAGAGACTTAAAATGGTAAAAGCCAGTGCAACTTCTGAAGAGTGTAGGGGAATGTCTATTATGAAACCTTAGTCCGATGATTTATTATTATTATCTTAGTTGGAAGTTGATATTAGCTGTGTTCCTTATTAACGAGCGAAGTAACTGTTGATACTCTGTTTTTTTTTTTCCTATATATGTTTTTTTATTCGCTGATGACTTCTTTAATCCATTTTCGAGTTCAGTGGCTAGTTTATCCTCATCATTGTAGACTCCCCAAAACTTGTTCGGGAGTCATTTTCTAGTAAAAAGTAAGTGGGATGTGGTAAATACAGGGGCCCAAGAATCTCCCTTGTAGGTGCAACACCAAACCAGCACCAAACCCCAGTGAGTAAAAACCAGACACTAATAGGAGCGCAGAATACGTGCCAATTAGCTGAAAGCTGATTTTAAATACAAATGAGTGATATATTGATCTGCTGCCAAATTTGGGTTTAATTTGAACACTGAATTCAAAATATATAAAAAATAAATTCTCATGCGAAATCTCATGTTTTTCAAGTTTCAGCGTTCTCATGTTTTCTCATGTTTTTTGGCTATGATAATTTTTTTTACAATTTCAAAGTGGAAGCCCTGAAGAAGAGTCCAAGTGAATTCCGTAACCTAGAAACCATGTCAGGAAGAGGAAAAGGTGGAAAAGTTAAGGGAAAGGCAAAGTCTCTTTCAAACAGGGCATGTTTCCAATTCCCATTGGGAATTGTCTTCTGAGAAAAGGCAAATGTGCAGAGCGAGTTAGTAAACGGGCACCCGTTTACCTTGAAGCGGTGATGGAGTTTTAATGAGCTTGCTGGTAATGCTGCACGAGTTAACAAAAAAATCGTATGATTCCTCATCACCTGAAGCTAGCCATTAGAAACGATGAAGAACTGACCAAGCTATTGTCGGGGGTAACCATTGCCCAAGGAGGCGTTTCGCCCAATATTCAAGCAGTCCGTCTACCAAAGAAGACTGAAAACTGGCAAAGGCCTAAATGAATCTACTTTTAGCTCCAAGACTTACCCTAAAATAACCAACAGCCCTTTTCAGGGCTACAAATTCATTGAATCCCTCTATAGCATCTCACCACTCCCGGAATGGAAAAGGCTATGAAATTAAGGATGCTGAATGTGAAAAGGAAAACTTTCGCATTCATCTAGTTACAAAAGACACGAATTTATCGGAGGCTGGGGAGACATTTTCCTTAAAAATCCTTAAATTATACCCATTTTTCAAAGTAAAATTTTTTTTCAAAGTAAAATATTATTCTTGGTAACAAACTCGTCTCCTTGTTCTAATAGCGCCAAGCTGATTACATCTTTTATAAGAAAAAAGAAAAATTGAAGAGACTAAGTTGGACATCTCCTTGATTTCCATCTATCGGTGATAAATAAAATATCGGTAAACCTGACCACTCAGGCAATTAAATCAAGTAGAAAGCTATCAAGAAACATACAGTTTTAAATGATTAATTCTCCTATGCAAGAATTGATTCTTTAGTCCATGGGGCCTTGATCGGTCAAATATACTGGGGGCTTATAAGGTCACTTTTCACTTTTGTCACAAGTCACAGTTTTTGACTTTATTTATTGGCTCAACAGCTAAGCCAAAACAACAGTGGATTCACACTCATTTCTGATTTCCAAAAAGATGGCGTGTCATTCAATATATACCATGGGGGGCACTTTACCAGCAATTTATGATAAAATCTGATTGAACAGTGTAATTATGTCCAAATCGTCTTCATATATCTTTGGGCTCAACTCCATTGGACAGTTCAAATACCTTTGTCTTTTAATAGCATCTACACCACAATTCGCCGCATAAATAGCTCACTTAAATCAAAGACTTCGTTAGTCTTTTATTGGTCTTTGAGTTAGTCTTTGATTGGTTTATGTTCAAAGTCCCTTCAAATGTTATCGGCCTCAACTTCATTGTACAGTTCAACTACTTTCGTCTTTCTGTAGCATCAATAACACCAATGTACTTACTCCTTCTTGAGCGCCGTGAAAATAACTGACTTTAATCAAAGACTTATAACGTATTCTATCTTCTGTCTTCTAACGTATATTCAGGAAACCTGGGCGACCAATTTCTGGTCAGAGGCCTAGCGAGTCATTTCTAGGTAATCTGTGGTTCTTCTTTTTTGTTTTTGCAAAGATTGCGATTCATGTGTTGTATGGTTAAATAAGAAAACAATACCAACAACAATAGTCATTTTTAGAGTCTAAACTTTTTGTATCAAACCTTTTCTTTTTTGTCGAAGATTTGAATATAAGAAATTAAGAGAAACTATTTATATTTGTGTTGTTTTACAGTAAAATAGTACTAGTATTTATAAGTCTAGTTGGAATGAAACCTCAACTCTCACGATGTACACTTTGTTGTTTTTAATCTGTTATTATTTTTGATTGATATAATCTTATTAGTAAAGATTCATCAGCCTCACTCAGACGAGCCAGGAATGGTACCTCCGCTCCCGCAATTTGAAGGCACCACTCTACCCATTCGGGTATGGCGATATATTTGTATATTTATCAATTTGATCACATTAATATCAAGCTTGAACTTAACGAGCCAGCCGTCAAATCTAGTGTTTAATATGGGGTTGTTGTTTTTTTTTTTTTTTTTTTTAGACAGCAATAGCGCTAGAATACAAAAGTAAATATTATAGAACGTATTTTTGGGCTCAAACAACAGCTGAATTATACTTGAAATGGAAAAGTAGAGAGTCAAAGTTGGAAATTTATTTTCTTTCAAGTTTGCAAAGCCTGTCAAGGCCGAAAATTTCAAGACTGTAATGCCTGCCAAGCCCATAGCTAAGAAAAGATTAGTCAAGAAAACAGCAAAACCTACTGCAGTTAAAAAGTCGACTTCAGCCAAAAAGTCCACCAAGCCAATGGCTGGTAGCAAAAAACCTGTAAAGGTTTTCAACAAACCCACTATTGCCAAAAAAGCAGTAGCAGCAAAGAAATCGACATCTAAAAAGGGGCCGTCAGTCAAGAAAGCTCCCGCCAAGAAAGTGGCATCTAAAAAGTCAGTTGCTAAGAAACCAGCTAAAAAGTAATGTGTAATCCTGTAGTAATCCTGCAGGAGTAATCCTTTAGTATCAAACAGCCCTTTTCAGGGCTATCAAAGCAAATGCTCGAAAATTTCTGTTCAGAAAGTTATTTCATATTTAGAAGGTTAGGTTAGGTCATGTCCAATCCAAAGCCTACAAGGGCTTATAATCTGCCTCGACTCTTATGCAAGTCAACTTGCAATCATAAACCAAGACTTTTGGGCCAAAAAAAATTAACTGTTTGCGCTTGAAAACAAAAAGTACACATCAATTAATTAGAATTATAACTTTGCAACCGAAAGGATTCCCACTTTAAGCGGCGAACTAGAACTAGGGGGAGGATATCCGCAAGGGGAATTTCTGATTAGCAACAAATATTTTTGGGGGATACAATTTTAAGGGGAAGTTTTACACTGGGGAATTGGGGATTGGCCAGAATTCCTCTATGCTCTTTGCCCAGTAGTATTTTTACTACCAAAAATGTTTTTTGGGGATAAAATTTAAAGGGGAAATTTTACACTGAGGAGGGGGGTTGTCCATAATTCCTAAGAAAATTTCTCCAGATAGGACCCAAAAAGTCCTGGAACCGTTCAAGATGGCCCTCGATCCTCTTGAAAGTTTTTGATTTGTTTTCCTTCGTATACTAGCAAATCCTATACGATTCTTCGTAACTTTTTATGCTGTTTTCATTTTTGTTATTTATTTATTCGCTATGAAATTTTCTAAACATTTTCTCTATATTTTACTCATTGTTCAAGACGAAGTAGGAAAAGAAAGTAATTATGCTACCCCAGGTCACCTGGGCCAGTCAAAGGAAGTAATTATGCTATCCCATTTTAATTATTCAGGTTAAAATGCGCATAATTATCTAATAAAAATATTCAATAATACAGTATGTCTATTAATAATCAGTAAAGGCCAATCAGAAATCAGGTCGGAACTAAGAACTAGCTCGGCCAATCAGAAATCAGGAAGGCCAACTAGCTCGGCCAATTAGAGCAAAGCTTCATGCTAGGCAAATCAGAAATCAGATAGACGAACTAGCTTGGCCAATCAGAGCAAAGCTTCATGCTAGAATGCAGAATTATTGTGCCCATATATACTGGTGCCCAGAATTTAGGAGTTCTATTCACTTGTGATCTTTATTAAATAAAGTTTATTTTATTTTTTATTTTATTGATGTTTATGTGTTTAAGTGTTAACACCTTACCCAGGTAAGGTATTTTTATAACAGTATCTAGCACCGGGAGAGCTATATGAAAAGTTGATCAGGCATTCTCTAATTAGAAAATGACATCCATGTAGGTTCACATAGTGAAACCTGAGTAGGAGTATAGGGACCATAAGTACCAGGAATAATTCGGTACTTCGGGCAATATTGATAGAGTGTATATTAACATAAACATAGTTCCCCTAGTTAAAACGTTTAATTGGACCACAAACTTTCAGTCTATTACAATATCTAAGGCATAAATTATTTAATTATCCCATAAACTCTCAATCTAATACAATTTCCGTCACATACTCTTACAAACATTTGTGTGCTGAAATTCTTTACTGCTTTGTGGGGAAAAACCTTATATCTTGCGAACCAAAAATTAAAAGTTAATGTTCAGAACGCCAGTCGATCCGTATATGCTGAGGTCGTCTTCTCTCAAAATTTCAGTTTAATTAGCCCAGAAATTCGGACAATATCCAAGTATGAGGCAACCTCTTCTTCTTTGGGATCCCCAATGTGTTCTGAGACAGAACATATTTCAGCTTGTTCAGTGCATTTTTCCATCACGGCTCTACTTGCAGCGATCTTTAGAAACTCGTACGCCTCATAGCGATTCTTTGATGTTACTTCTGAAAAAAAATGGTTAGGAGAATCCTACATGAGGAAATAGACACTTAGATTTAATGTTGTTACGATATAGAGGTATAGTTTCTAACAAAAGACAGCCCTAATTATGTAAAATGAGCAAAATTTACCCGAATGACTAGGAAATAGACACTTATATTTCAAGTTTTTACGAGCTAGAGGTAAACATTCTAACGAAAGACAACCCTAATTATGTAGAATGTATAATACTTACCCGAGTGACAAATATACATCATATCCGCTCCTCCTTTGACACTTTTCACCTTGCGGCTTATAGTGACGATTAGGTGGCGTATATATATATATATATATATATATATATATATATATATATATATATATATATATATATATATACTTCATATATGCACTTCAGTTAATTGAAATTATAAATTTGCAACCGGAAGGGATCTTGCTTTAAGCATCCTTGCCTGAAGCGGTAAACATTGGTATGAAATAGGATTATGTTGTTGGTATATGCTTAGCGATTGATTACCGACAATGAAATAGTCTAATCATTCAACGGCTTTGGTATTTATTAATTAATTAGTTAAAATTTGCAACCGGAACCCCTTCCGATAATCCACAGACCTTATATGAGGGGGTCACAATCTAAATGCAAAAATAGTGAAAAATGAAATTGGCCAAGAGTGATTGGGTAAGCTGAAGCAATGAATAGATACTATGCGGCAAAAGTGATAGGAGACAGCGGGTATCCCCTCCCCGCTTATCCCGAAGCGAGAGAGAGAGAAGCTTCAATACTATACAGTGGACATGGGCTAGATGGAAACCCCATATGAAAATTACTAAATTGTTGGTATGTGTGTAGCGGATGGTTATTACTGCTTGAACAACAGTCTAACCATTGACGGCCTTAAGGATTTGCGCTTTAAGCGGCAAACATGGGCTTTATAAAATCCCATATGAAAGAGGAATATGGTGTTGGTATGTGTATAGAGCAATGGGTTACTGCTAGAGCAATGGTCTAAATAGACTTGGCTTGAAGGCATCCGTGCCTGAAGCGGTGAACATGGGCATGAAAAAGGACTATATTGTTGGTGTATGTTAATCAATTGATTGCCGCTAAAGAAATAGTCTAACCATTCAACGGCTTTCAGCATCCGTACTTTAAGCTGTGGGCATAGGCTCGGTGGGATGACTATTAGACTGTCTGGTATTTGTTAATTAATTGATTAAAATTTGAAACCGGAACCCTGCCAATAATCCACAGACCTTATATTAGGGGGCCACTATCCAAATGAAAAAAATAGTAAAAAATGGAATTGGCCAAGATTGATTGGCTCAGCTGAAGCAATGAATAGATACTATGTGGAAAGTGATTGGAGACAGCGGGCACCCCCTCTCCGCTTATACCGAACCGAGAGAGAGAGAAGCTTGAATGCTATACATTGGACATGGGCTAGATGGGAACCCCATATGAAAATGAGTATATTGTTGGTATGTATGTAGCGGATGGTTATTACCGCTTAAGCAATGGTCTAACCATTAACGGCTTTAAGCATCCGTGCTTTAAGTGGCAAACATGAACTTCATGGAATCCCTTATGAAAAAAGGCTATAGTGTTGGTGTCTGAGTAGCGTAGGGTTACCGCTAAAGCAGCGGTCCAACCAGCGAAGGCCAACGAGCTTGTTGAATGGGAATAGTTGACTTGGACTTAAGTGAATCTCAGTCAAAATGACACATGTTGTTGGTATTCGTGTAGCATACGGTTACCACTTGAGCAACGGTCTAACCATTTACAGCCTTGAGCATGCGTGCACCTGTTTAGCCGTACTCAGTGGATGAATGTGATTGTATGAACCGACGAGTGTGAGTGGGGGAACCTATATATAGGCAAATTGTCTATATATAGTCCAAATTGCCTATATATTGTCCAAAATGTTTTGGCTATAAGCATCCGTGCCTTAAACAGTGAACATGGGCTATCATGGTATTCCATGTGCAAAAAATGACTCTATTGTTGGTATGATTTTATGTGCATGCACAGGGTTACCGCTAGAGCAATAGTCTAAACTAGACACGGCATCTGGCATCTGTGCTTTTAAGCAATCAACATGAGCGTAATAAAGGAGTCGAGCTAGTTGGCCTTCCTGATTTCTGATTGGCCGAGCCAGCTCCTAGTTCCGACCTGATTTCTGATTGGCCTTTACTGATTATTAACAGACATACTGTATTACTGAATATTTTTATCAGATAATTATGCACATTTTAACCTGAATAATTAACATGGAATAGCATAATTACTTCCTTTTACTGGCCTAGGTGACCTGGGATAGCATAATTACTTTCTTTTCCTACTTCCTTTGTCTTGAACAATGAGTAAAATATAGAGAAAATGTTTAGAAAATTTCATAGCAAATAAATAAATAACAAAATGAAAACAGCATAAAAAGTTGCGAAGAATGGTATATGATTGGCTAGTATACGAAGGAAAATAAATCAAAACTTTCAAAAGGATCAAGGGCCATTTAGAACGGTTCCAGGACTTTTTGGGTCCTATCTGGAGAAATTTTCTTAGGAATTATGGACAATCCCCCTCCTCAGTGTAAAATTTCCCCTTTAAATTTTATCCCCAAAACACATTTTTGGTAGTAAAAATATTACTGGGCAAAGAGCATAGAGGAATTCTGGCCAATCCCCGCCTCCCCAGTGTAAAATTTCCCCTTAAAATTGTATCCCCCAAAAAATTTTTGCTAATCAGAAATTCCCCTTGCGGATATCCTCCCCCTAGTTCTAGTTCGCCGCTTAAAGCACGAATCCTTTCGGTTGCAAATTTATAATTCTAATTAATTGAAGTGTACTTTTTGTTTTCAAGCGCAAACAGTTAATTTTTTTTTGCCCAAAAGTCTTGGTTTATGATTGCAAGTTGACTTGCATAAGAATCGAGGCAGATAATAAGCCCTTTTAGGCTTTGGATTGGACATGACCTAACCTAACCTTCTAAATATGAAGTTTCACGAAGATCCGATTCCTCCTTCCTAAGTTAAAAATACGTCATTTTTTCTAATCTTTCAGAATAAACCCTCCCCCAATAGAGCGGATCCATTCCAATTATGTAAATCACATCTAAGACATCTGCTTATTTTTCCAAAAGAGTTTCATCTCAATCCCAGCAATCTAAGCGTTTTCCATCATTTTAGGTCCTCTCCTGACCCCCAAACTCCCCCCAACGTCTGCAGATCCGGTCCGGATTTAAAATAAGAGCTCTGAGACACGATATCCTTCTAAATATCAAATTTCATTGAGATCCGATCGTAAGTTACCCACTCGTAAGGTAAAAATACCTATTTTTTTCCAATTTTCAAAATTAACCCCCCTCCCAACTACCTCAAAGAGAGCGAATCCGTTCCAGTTATGTCAATCATTTATATAGGACTTGTGCTTATTTTGTCACCAAGTTTCATCCCGATCCCTCCACTCTAAGTGTTTTCCAAGATTTTAGGTTTCCCCCTCCCACTTCCCCCCAATGTCACCAGATCTGGTCGGGATTTCAAATAACAGCTCTGAGACACGATATCCTTCCAAACACCATATTTCATTAAGATGTGATCAACCGTTCGTAAGTTAAAAATACTTAATTTTTTCTACTTTTTCCGAATTTACGGGCCCCCCACTCCCGCCCAGATGATCAGATTGGGAAAATGACTATTTCTAGTTTAATCTGGTCCGATCCCTGATATGCCTGCCAAATTTCATCGTCCAAGCTTACCTGGAAGTGCCTAAAGTAGCAAAATCGGGACCGACAGACAGACCGACAGAATTTGCGCTTCCTTTATCATGAAAAGAGAAATCACCAATGCAACAGCACAAACACATAAAAAAAGAGACAGAAGGAGAAAAGGAAGACTGTTTTCCTATCATAAATATAGTCATGAAACTAATGAAAAAGGTACACAAAAAAAATGAGACTAATAGGAAAAGGTATAATTGAATGAACCCCTTATTTAAAATAAGCAACGGGTTGAAGAGAAATTCGGTGATAATGAAATTTACAATGCTCCTTCGCAATCAGAGATTTATTTAAAGTAATAAGTTACGCAAAATTACAATAAATATTTGACAGATCACATATTGTGGACTGTTCTTTCTTCCTTGGGAATTAATTTTTAAAATTAAGAAAACATTGGAAGTTGTAACATTAAGTAAATTAATAAATTTATTAGCTACATTACAGATGTTTGAACCTACAAGTACTTAAATTAGGTATAAATAAAGGAGTACAAGCTGTTCCGAGGACTGGTTTCATTACCAAGTTGATGTTTTCAGGACCTGATATAAAGTAAAAGAGACATTTAAAAGAAAAGGTTCAAAGTTTGTTCCCTTTTAATACTATTTATTATTACACAGAATAGAAGATTAATTAGTCTTTTTTCTGACTTTTTTGTTTTGTTCCGATTTCAGTTATTCAGCTTTTTAATAGTTAGATGTATGTAGCCATCTCGATGCAAGTATTTTTGTAGCTTTATTAAAGGGGGAGGGCTATTTGTACTAATAGTTAATGTTTATTTTTGTTTGTAATGAAATAAATCGAGTTGAATTTTAAGAATGACCTTATATTCAGAAGACAATTAGGAGCTTAACCAATACCCTTCCAATTAGTCTGTTTATGGAGTTCCCAAGGGTTCACATCCTATGAACTAAAGTATGCTAATGGAGGGAAAATATATATATTTTTTTACCGAATAATTAATCACCATGCAAAGAAAGGAATGTTTTTTCTACGATAAACAATAGTTGTAATATCACCAATTGAAAATAAAATAAAATTTTACTTTTGAAACCAATATCAAAGACATGAATAATATTTATGTGAAATAAATAAAAAGCAACACGCAAAGAATGGACTTAAACTTAAAGAGACCGGTTCACAAAATTCTAGCTGGATGTAAGCAGAGCTAACTTATTATTACGACTGCCTAATCCGTTACCCCAATAAAACTAATCAATCATGTTTACTAACTGAAACCCATATTTCTGAAAAAGCCACCTTAAAATGGTGTTAAAAACAACAAAAATTGGGTCGCTTTCTGTAACGATTTCGCGGGCTCATTTTTCTTTATTTATTTACTTTTTCTTTTTTAATTCCAACTTCCTGAAAATATTGATAAACTGTTTTCCTCTCTCATCATACCAAACTCCATCAAATAAGTAAAACTAGGAAAAATAGATCGATCAATCGATCAGCGTTGATCAACAGTTGGTCATGTAACTTGCTTTTAATTATCATTTTAACTTCGATTGTGAATTTGTGATTCGGTTGTGACTGTAACGATTTTACGAACTCTTTTTTTTTTTTTTTTTTTTAATACCAACTTGCTGAGCATATTGAGGTTTTTTCCTCTCTCATCCTACCAAACTTCATCAAATAGGTAAACCTAGGAAAAATGGATAAATCATGGGGGAGATGGCCAATATCTACCTTGAGTGTATGTAACTTTAAAAAATAGTTGGTCAGATAATCTGCTTTTAGTTATCACTTTAACTTCAATAGTGACTTTTTTTACAGTATTGTGGTATTAATACTAAAAAAGTATAAAATTAAGAGTCAATTGTATTGACACTAAAATCTTAGTAAAAAATTAATTTAAAGTCAATCAGCAAGGTTTCTGAAAGGTGTTGAGTGAAATTATAGAAGCCTTTCTTTTCACTACGACAACAAAAACATTCATAGAAGAGAAATCGCAGCGGAAAGCTCTTTAGATATTTCACACTTCTCCGAGGGACTATAAGGATTGATTGTCCCGTTTTTTTGACAAGAATCATTAAAACCTTATCGGAAAACACTTCATCGTCTTAGAGAGCTAGACATCGATTTTTTTCGAATTTTATCGCTTGGCCAAGGTAACAATTAACTCGTTATAAATTAAAATATCCTGAAAAGCTAAAAGGAAAAGTTAACAATGTTTTGTAACTTGGTTTAAAAAAACAAAACATGACTCTGGATGTTTTTCTGTAGATCCGGATTTTTTCGGTCGTGGTATAAAGAATGAATTAACCATCTATGTCACTTGTTAAATACCAAGTGCCAGGATAAAGCACTAGTCAACTTGTGCCCTGATGTGGGGCTTATCCAAGAGCCTTATATTAATAAATCTAGTAAACTTCAATTTGTACCGAATATGTACATTATCTATTCAAATATAACATTTGAGAAAAATATTTTATAGTGCTGCTATGCTTGTCCGCAAATCCCTAAAATACGATATACACTAAGAAATATCGACCAAAGAATTTGTTACTGACCTGATCACTTGTATATTCACCTAGTTTAGTTCACTTGAATAGTTTAACCTAGTTTAATAATTTTGGTTTTTTTTAAGTTTTAATGTCGCTCCTTACTTTCAGTTAAAAAAACTTGTTTTTTTATTTCATCTTTAATGAAATCTATCACATGGTCAAACGCATGTGATAACTGCTCTCACAGGAGTGCTTCTAATGGATTTCAGAGCATTAGACTTAAGTATATTAAGATACGGAAAAATGGTCGACCTCAAAATTGGCCAAAGGTTATGAGTCCTACTTTGAATAAAATTAGCTATTTGGCACATCTTAGCCATTATACCGATTATTCCGACAAAAATGATTGCAAATTTTTGGGGTCCTTCCTTTAATGACTTTAGTGTATCTCAGCCCTTTCATATAGACCGTAAAACTATGAGTTTTTGTGTGCGAAATTGTTTGATGAGTTTAAAAATCCTGTTAGAAAATCACCGGCTTACTTTTTTGAAAATAACGATGACCTGCATGAAAAATCTACCGGCGGTTAAATAGGAAAAACTATAAGAAAATAGATATTCTTAACTTACGAACAGGTGATCTGATCCTAATGAAATTTGACGTTTGGAAGGATATCGGGCCTCAGAGCTCTCATTGTGAATCCCAACATGATCAGGTGACATTGGGGGGTGAGGAGCCTAAGATCTTGGAAAACGATTGGAGTGGAGGGATCGGGATGAAACTTGGTGGGAAAAATAAGTATAAGTCCTAGATACGTGATTGACATAGTCGGAACGGATACGCTCTCTTAGGGGGAGTTGGGGGCAAGGGTTAATTCTGGAAAATTAGAAAAATGAGGTATATTTAACTTATGAAGGAGTGATCATATCTTAATGAAATTTGATGTTTGGAAGGATATCGTGTCTTAGAGCTCTTATTTTAAATTCTAACTGGATATGGTGACATTGGGGGGGGGGCTAAAATCTTGGAAAACGCTTAGAGTGGATGCATCGGGATGAAACTTGGTGGGAAAAATCAGCACAAGCCCTAAATATGTGATTGATATAGCCGAAACGGATCCGCTCTCTTTGGGGGAGTTGAGGGGGGGGGCTAATTCTGAAAAATTTGGAAAAATGAGGTATTTTTAACTTACAAAGGAGTAATCAGATCTTAATGAAATCTCCTATTTGAAAGGACCTCGTAACGGAGGTCTCTTATTTGGAATCTGGCCGGATCCAGTGTCATTTGGGGGGGGGGGAATCTTGGATAACGCTTAAAGCGGAGAGATAAGGATGAAACTTAGGGGAAGAACAAGCACAAGTCCAAGATACGAGACTGACATAACCGGACCAGATCCGCTCTCTTTGGTTGATTTGGGGAGGGGGAGTAATTCGGAAAAACTAGAAAAATTAGGTATATGTAACTTACAAACAGATGATCAGATCTTAATAAAATCTGATATTTAGAAGAATCTTGTGCTTTAGAACTCTTGTTTTAAGTCCCGATTAGATCTGGTGACATTGGCGGGAGTTGGAGGGGGAAAACAGAATTCTTGGAAAACGTGAAAATCGAGGTATCCTATGAATGGGTGATCGGATCTTAATTAAACTTGATATATAGAAGAATCTTATGTCTCAGATGAGTCGGATTCGGGGACATAGAGGGTCAGAAATCTTGTCAAACAGAAGTCTTGAAAAACGCTTAGAGTGGAGAGATCGGGATGAAACCTGATGGGAAGAATAAGAACAAGTTATAGATAAAAGCGATTGACATAATCGGAACAGATTCGTTCTCTTTGAGGGAGCTGGGGTGTTTGGAAAAATTAGAAAAATTGATATAGTTTTAACTTAATAATGGGTGATCGAATCTTAATGAAATTTGATTTTTAGAAGGATATCGTGTCTCAGAGCTCTTATTTTACATCCCGACCGGATCCAGTTACATTAGGGGGAGTTGGTGGGGAAAGCCTAAAATCTTGGAAAACGCTTAGAGTGGAGGGATCGGAATGTAACTTGGTGGGTAGAATAAGTAAATGTCGTAGATGTGTGATTGACGTAACCGGAATGGATCAGCTCTCTTTGGAGGAGTTAGGGTGGGTGATCGGATATTAATGAATTTCTATATTTAGAAGGACCTCGTGTCTCAGAGCTCTTATTTTAAATCCCGACCGGCATTAAACCTCTGATTTTCCTTTTAAATCAATCTATTGATTCTTACAATTTTGCTAGAGCTCATACTGTATGAGCTCTTGGCTCTTCCAACTTCGTCACAAGTGCCATATGAGCTCTTAACTCTTGTTAAAATAGGATTGGGAAAGCTGACTCTTTATTGTGCTTCTGCGAGTCTAATGGAAACGTGTAATCATCTTCTATTTGATTGCCTTGTTTATTGTAGAGCACATAAAGTAATGAAATTTGAACTAAGTGAACTAAGAGACTTGACTTTTAGTTATAGAACAAAATCATGGGGGGGGGTGCAATGTGACCGGGGTGCCAAGGATCAAAATCTCAGGGAAAGCTGAATATCTTAAAGGTGCCAATAATTGACGAAATTGACAAATTTATTAAGATAAAGATTGAAAAAAGAAACTAACAAAGAAAAGGGGCACAAGAGAAATCTCGGGGGGATCTACCCTGGATCCACCAGTGTTTTAGTCCTTTATTATAAGTCGAAAGTGACCTGAGACTAACTTGCTAAGGGAGGGAGTATTTTCCAATGGGAGATTCGCTGGTGATTATTTTCAACAAGGCGCATTTTGCACGTTTTTTTTCTGGACGAGGGGGGGTATTTGTCGGTGAGGAAAGACTGTGACAGATTCCTTGAAAGTGGGAGATATTCTTAGAAAGAGAAGTATTTTCTATTGGGATGATTTTCTATTGGGAGGGAAGTTTTCGGGGGTGGGGGTAGACTTTTCAGCAGAAACTTTACACGGGGAAAATTTGGCTGGATTCAAATACAAATTTGCTCATTCACCTCATGAGAAATTATCAATGAATGACTATCTATTAGAATTATCTACGAGAAACTTATCGATGGAGGGGAGGGATCTCGGAAAAGTTTTCAACATAGAAGGAATTTTCGGAATGAATTAATAAACGACCAGAAATAAAGTAAAAATCTGAATTTTCTTTAGTAAGATTATGAATAATAGGCTAAGAAGAATTTTTCATCCGGAATAGTGAACAATTTGTTGTTGTTTTGTTGTTGTTTTTGGTAGGGGAGGGGGGTTTGGCATTTGTAGCGATGACACACTTTTACGGGGGCAAATGCATGGTGGAAGTATTTTACGTGGGGGAACTTCCTTAGGGTAATTACAATGAATGAGGAGGTATTTATCCGGATATTATTCGAAAAAATCGGAAGTTAAATTTTAAGAAAAACTAGTTTCTTCAGCTGAAAACGAGGAGAAGCGCTAAAACCTGAGAAGTCTGTATGTGGGCTACCTCCTCCTCGATACCCCACTCATTTTACTAAGGTTAGACCTTCATTCAAAATTCTTAAAGGGAGACCTTTTTTGACGTGGTTAAAAATTGACCATGAAGGGAGATGTATTAAAAAGGAAGTGGCATATATACGGAATACTATCTGTTCTCTTAAAATTTTAATATTACTCCTTACTTTTAATGGACAAAAATTGTAACTTTTTAAATTTAATAATTATCATAAAGATTGATAACTTACAACTTCTTGTAATCAAATTCTCCACTTAATAGTGTGTGGAATGTAAAAGTATGCTAAACATTCCTGATTTTCAGTGCAAGTTTATTCAAATTTCCAAATAAGAACTACAGTTTAACCCATCCTCTAGATTAAGAAAATACCGTTTGCAAGTAATTTTATGGATATATAACTTGTTTTAATATTTTATTGATAAAAAAAGACAGTAAGTGAAAAATATCCCCCAAGCGAATTTTCAGGTATTAGATCTACCGTCCATTGATTTCCACTGCGAAGGTAATATATTAATACCTGGTATATGGGGTAGTCTCTAGTACCTGCAACTATTTATCTAGACCTGTTAATGTTTTGACACATAAAACATTAGGCTTGAAAATATCACTTAAACATCACAGATTCAACTTCCATGCGCCATCTTCTATTCGAAGTACCTACTACATAACTAGTCGTTAGTAGACCCGTATATTCGATACATACGCCTTTATATCCATGCCAAAACAAGAGACATTCAAGGCTGCCACTTTATTCTTATAAACAAAACAAGTCTTGTGACGTATTTTCTGATTATCCCATCACCTTCCTATTAGCTTATGAAGCTAAACAAGTTTTGTGATGTCAGGTCTTATATGTGCCCGTATTATAATAGAATATGATTTATTGGCTAAAATAGCACACAAGCTAGCATAAGCACGTCAGAACAATTATAATTACAATGATAAAATAAATGTTAATGGATAAACATAGTTACAAAGTTAAATCAATTATTAAAATGTGAAAGAAAATAGGGAACGAAAGAGTTTTTGTACCTCATTGTCAACATTTGGGGACACAAGTCAAGTTGAGTATTTGGAGCTCTACGAGCAAAATTCGATATATGTATATTTTTTAATCAAATTAGCATGGCTGCAAGAAACCTGTTTTGTAACATGTCATGAGCGGCTGTGCCAGGATTCGACCGACCCTAATTTCCCCCCTAGACGATCACTAAAAGTTTCAACTTAATTTCATTATCGTTGTTAATTAAAGTAACCCTAGAAGCTGAATTAAATGTATACAAAAAGCGTCTTCTGGCTTTTTCAAAACCTAGTACAGCCTACCCCGAAAGGTCTAAATTAAAATGTAAGCCGTTATTGTGATGTTGTGTTGTCACCCTTTTGACAATCTAAATGATCATAGTTTTTTTTTATTTAGTTTAGCATCTGCCTAAATATTCCACGAATGCTTACCTTAGTATCCCAAGCTTGTGCAGTAGTAATAGTTGCAATAGTAGCAGTAGCATTACTAGCAGGTAGCAAATAGCAACTTTGTTGTTTTTAATATCGCCTTCCACACATGATGAAAGGTTCTATTTAATACCATCAACCGTTCCTGAAGCATTTCTGATGTCTCCTCTTGACAAACTAAATGGACTTAGTGTGTTTTTATTTTAATTTATTTATTTTAATACAGTTTCAGCATTGCCAAAAATCTTACCTTAATACCTCAGTAGCAGTAATAGTAGTAATAGTATCAGAATTAACAGTGGCAATAGCATGTACATCTTGCATTTTTGTCAATTGAGCATCGCTTTCATGATGCCCCGGAAGTTTCACATTGAAATGCCAAGGCGTTCCGAAAAGTTGGCTGATGTGCACTTTTGACCCTCTTTTGACGCTCTTTTCACCTTAATACTCCAAGCCTAACAAGGTTTTGCGATTAAAGTAGTAGCAGGATTAGTTTAGTAGCAGTAACAGTATTAGTGAAAGTAGCAGCGGCGGTAGTGTTAGTAGTGACAGGCATATATTACTTTTTAGTCAATTGGTCTTCACCTTTAAGCTTTCTCTGAAAGAACCAACGTCAGACCCAAATCCATTCTTGAGACCCCTCCTTTTGACATTCTGCATGCAAATAGTGTGTTTTGATCTAGCTCAAATTCCCCCTCAATATTCTATTAATTTTTCATCTTCGTATGCATAATCTTAGTTGTACTTGTACTACAGTAGTAATTTCCCCTCAATATTCTATTCAATTTTCACCTTTATACACAAAGCCTTAGTTGAACTAGTATCATACTAGTAGTGTTAGTAGTACGAGCAGTAGCAGCAGTAATACTGTATTATTATTATTAGTAATAACAGTAGCAGCGGCAGTACTAATAGCAGTAGTAGCAGGTATATTTTTTCCTTTTGCTCAACTGAACATCCCACTCACGATGCCCCTGAAGTTTCTTCGTCGTACAATAAGCTGTTCCAAAATTTCACTTATACTTCCGTAGCAGCAATTTGTTTTTCACATAGTATGTTTATATTAACTTTTCTCCATACATTTCCTCAGATGTTTATTTCAAAATCCTTAGCCTTAGTAGTATTCGCTAGAGAAGTAGAGGTTATAGTGATAGTAGGAGTAGTAGTAGCTGTGATAGCAGTACAAGCAATGTCAGCTGTAAAACTAGTAGCGCACAAATATTGCTTTTATAGTCATTTAATCACCTCCCTTATCATTTCCTGAAAGTTCCAATTATAATACCAAGTTTTCCTGAGTTATATTATTTTGACAATCCATATTCACATAACATGTTTTGAATTTGTTCAATACCCCACTCAACATTCCCTGAAAGAATCACCTGAATACCCTCGTATTTTTGGAAAGTAGAAGTCAAACATGCATAACTTTTCTCAATATCACTTACTATAGGTGAACAAAAAACAAGTTCCCTGACTTGAAGTTCTTTCCTTGAGGCATCAGGCGGCAAATTGACATTTTTAAACCCATTATAACTGAAACTTTCAGCAATGCTGAAAAAAAAAATGTCTCAAAACTTCGTTTGGATGTTTTTTGGGAAAGGATGGGCGGGGAGGGGGGGGGGTTGGTTGCTCTTAAATCCCTTTGACTCTTAAAAAACACAATAATTTCAAATAAAATGAGCCACATCTGAAGTTTCTACGACCATCTATTCAATAAAAGCCTTATAAGCCCCCAAAGTACAACTAACAGCCCTTGTTCCAGGGATCTTGTGGGTTTTGTCAACCTTGGATGTATTGTTATATGTTCTTTAGACTCTTTTGAACAAAATGGTTATCTCACAATTTCAGTCACCAGCGTTTGGTAAAAAAGGATGGTTCGGAGGGGGGGAAGCTAATTGACCTGCATCAATTTAGACTCCTAAGAGGGGATTTCCCACTTCTAAAGTTCATACAACTATTCCATAAAAATTCCAAATAAATTCCATAAAAATTCCATGGAAAAAATTCCATATAATATTGTAAATACCTCGGGATATAACTCACAGCTCGTTCCCCCTGACTCTAATGGTTTGCACCAGCCCCAGAAGATCTTCGGACTATTTTGAAAAAAATGGCTATATAACAATTTCTACTAGATGCATTTCAGGAAAACACGACGTGTGGGGGGGGAGTAGCTGCATTCTGATCACTTTGACTCTTAAGTATGGCACTAGAAGAACTTCTGACTACCAATCCAATGAGCCCCCTCAAAAGTATATACGACCACCCTTTCTATAAAAATATTATAAGCCCATAACTAATACAACCCTTGCCCTGAGAGCTGTGAAGAGATGTCCTCTTCAAAGACATAGTTTTCGGACCCTTTAACTATGCTTAACATAGTTGCGATTTCAAAATACTGATTGATTTTGCTTGGGGTTATGATGGCCATGGAGGGGGCAGATTTTTTCGAGCCAATTTGACTCTCAATAAGGGCACAGTAACTTCTGATTTCAAATCAAATGAGCCCCATATGAAGTTTATGCAACCACTCATTCTATAAAAATCTTTCCCTAGGGCATAACTTGAGCCCCAGAGGCCTCGAGTGGGGGGTTGACATCCCCAAACGCATAATCCCGGAAACTTTCAGCAATACAGAAAAATAAATGTCTTAAATACTTTATTTGGATGTTTATTTTTTTAAATGATAGACGTGGGGGGGGGAGAGGCTGCTCTCAAATTCCATTGACTCTTCAAAAATATAGTATAATTTTAGATTTTAAACCGAATGAGTCCCATCTGAAGTTTATACGATTCTCCATTTAATAAAAGCCTTATAAGCCCCCGAGGTATAACTACAGACCTTGTTCCAGAGATCTGGTAAGTTGTGTCCACCCTGGATGCATTGTTATTTGTTCTTTGGACTATTTTGAACAAAATGACTATTTCACAATTTCAATCAGAGGCTTTTTGTGAAAATAGAGGTAGTCGGGGGGGGGGCTAGTTGTCGTTCATCACTTTTGATTCTTAGAGGGGAGCTAGAACTTCCAATTCACAACCAAATCAGCCTCCTCTATAGTTTATATTACCATTCTCTCCATAAAACCTCAAATATTCCTCGGGCTTAATTTACAACCCCTGCTCCCAGTCTCTGTTTTTTTTTTTCAACCTCAAAGTCTTGTTACATGATCTTTAGGCTATTTTGAAAAAAATGGCTATCGTACATCTAAAAAAAGTACGACGTGTGTGTGTAGGGGGGGTATATAACCTCCGATCATTTTGACTCTTAAAAAGGGACTACAACTTTTGATTACCAATCCAATGAGCCCCCTTCGAAGCTTATACGACTATTCTTTCTACAGAAACATAATATGCGTTCAGATTATAACTTAAAATCCGTGCCCTGAAGGATGTAGGGGGGTTGTCATCTTCAAAGCCATAATTTCTAGAACTTTCAACCACGCTGAATGAAATGGCTATCTAAACATTTCGATTGGATGTGTTTGGGTTAATGATAGGCGTGGGAGGGTAGGTATTTGCCCTCCAATCACTTTTGACTGTTAAAAAGGACACTAGTTCCCCAAATACCCAATTGAATGAGCAGTTTTTTGAAGTTTATACGACAACACCTTCTATACCAAGTCCCCTGGTGTAAAAAAAAAAAAAAATCAATAATACATAGTGCCAACATTGTTTTTTACTTAGGTGGCGCAAAAGAAGATGCTCGGCTTTCACCCTCTGCGTCACCTAAAAATACAAATATATTTAATGTAAAAGTAACATTATCATCCTTTTTTTATTTTTTTTCAGGGGGGATAGCCCAACTCAAATACGGAATAAGTTTCCAGCCAATTTTCAAATTATATTCTCTGGGATGTTATTTCTGCTTAGTTGTGTGATTTCTTGTACTCCCTAATTTTGAAAAATAGATTAGCCTGGTAAAATGTCACATTTTAGTCAAAAAAAAATAAAAAGGTCTTAACCTACAATCCATGGATAAATAAAGAGGAGAAAACCTTTTGACCAAATCAACAAAAAACTAGACCTACGTTGCCGGAGCAACGTGAAGTGTTGCGGCAACCTTCGTCCGGCTTCACCGAATAAAGTGTTGCTCTCGCAACACTTTGGTTTTGTTTCTTTGCTATCGGTTAAACGCTGAAGTTGTCTATCGAAGCTTTTAAAACGTTATGTTCAAAGAAGAACGCGATCAGTAATCACATGAACAAAGGCTATTCTTCAGCGTTGAAAAGCAACAATAACAAAAGAATATCGAAAGAAGGGACTAAATTGACTTTGCAGCCAGTTGAACTTTATCCTTTTCAATCGTAGACATCGTGATGCATAAAGACTTGGAACAATATCTTGTATAACATAGTTGGTATTATAAAGCTATCCGTAACTTTTCAGGATCAAAATACCATAAATGACACTCTATTAATTATTACGAAACTGCCTCGTTGTTTTACGTTATCGTTTGTACCCGCTGCGTAAACACTTAATTCTAGGTTACAGTGAGTATGGGTGGGCTACACCAACTAGCAAAAGTAACAAACCCTTCTTCACTAAAGATGATTGTAGCCTAACAGACGATTACTTACAAGTCCCCTACATGTCTTACCACTGGAACCAACTCGGTCTTATCATCAAATACACTGGAAACAAATAATTGGTACACCAAATAGCAAAATTTGCAAGGCCCTCACTGCCGAATATGATTATGAGCTAACAGCTCACCTTTCCTTACAAGTCCTCTACATGTCTCACAATTGCTATTGGCTTATTTTGATTTCAGTGTGTTCCCTACTACTGAAGTTGTCAACCCCTTGAAACTTTCAAACTAGTATATCTCATGAAGGAATTTTTGCATCAAAAAATGGATGACATATACTTTGATCAGCTCATCAAGAGCTATCAATTGCCGTCGGAAAAAAAAATTCTATCTGTCTTATTTCAAAATTTGATTTTTTTTGCCGTAGGCTAACTTTCTAACGTCACCACTTAGAAAGAAGCAAAGGATAAACTACAATTTCTTTAGCAATGACAGAACTTTTAAAGCTTAAGAAGTACATCTGATAGCATTTCTCTACCTCAATCCCAAGTCCGAAAAAAACAAATGATAAACCCAGCGAAAATCACGGCAGAACTTTCGGACCCGTGGGAAAATGCCGCTTTTTTGCTTCTGTAAATTTTTCTATTTATCACTCAAAGAAAATATATTGGCTGTGGGGCCGGGTAACTGCCGCATATATATAACACTTATATATTTTAGTCCATCTTCAATTTGAAAGTGGTGCCTGCCTGCTTGTCTGCTAGAACGGAGCTTTCCACTCGAAAGCAGAAACATGATTTGATGAAACGAAAGCTTGGCTGCACAACTTAAGATACTCCTTCCTGACATAGGCTACATAACTCCACCTCACTTCGCACACCATAGGCTCTGGCTCGTGGACAAGCAAAAACCATCCTTTTTGGTCCCAGGCAAGAGTTCTGCGGAGCCTTCCAAAATGTAATGCCATATTCATCAATCCGGCCTGAGGCCCAAACTTTCCGTAAAAACCGCAGAGGTTAGACCCTTGCCAGTTTCCAGGAATAAGCCGATATTGGCGGCATAGGAAAAAAAAAATCTATACTTATAATGGAAATTCTAGTATTTTCGACAGAGTATATTTACAAACAATTTGAGTAACTCGTGAACGCATTAAAGCAGCTGAATAAAAATAAGAAAATGAATTTTAAATACAGTCAATTATTTTGCTGGGAAACAATCCTTCTACTGCCATCAAATATTGCTATTCTTTCTGGCCATTTCTTTACTTTAGTTTTTTGGTGTTTTGCAAGATTGTTATAATTAATAACTATAGTTTCATAAATTCATAAATAGAATCGATTTAAATTCCCCATGGATTTTATTATCTATTGGATAATTACCAAAAATGTGTTTCCTTTCTCAATGGGCTCTCTAGCCTATTCATTAAATCTCAATCGGTGTATATGGCTATGACCTCTTTAAACTGTACAATATGGTTGGAGTTGTGAAGAATATGCTCTTCTGCAGCTGAAACTATAGGCGGAACACTTTAATTATTGTAGAATTTTTTATATAAGAATTTGTTCTCCGGAATAATCAAGACATTCCGAAGAACAATATTCTAAAACCCTGTCAACTAATGCAACAATTAAACCTCATTTTTTAGAAACCAGGTGGCACGAGTGGAGGTTCATATATCTAGCGTAATTAAACGGAAGTGTGGATATTTAGTAAACATGTGTTCCTTTTTCAACAGCTTCTCTAGCCCGTTGTAGTTAAGCCCCAATCAATGAATATGGCTTCAAAATACTGGTCATAAATATGGAAAATTTGCTCTTTTTATTACCTTTTCAGAATTAAGAGATTTCAAAGGTTAAGTTGATTCAAAGTAATTTTCAATAATTATTATACTTACGTCAAATTCGCTTGAGTTTCTCACCTAGGCCGGGTACATCAGGTAAAAATATAAAGCTATTTGACAATTTAGATATAATAAAATTGTGGTTCTTTATTTAATTTTTTAAGTTGTTCGTTGTATCTATTTTTGTTATTCCATTTATAAATTTAATTGAAAAACCATTAAAAAATGACGTTTCTTAAATACAACAATTCAGAATCAAGATATTCCAGAGAGCAAATTCAAAAACCCTGTCATTTCAATGAAACCGGGTGACACGAGTGTAGGTTCAGATACTTAACGCAGTTAAATAGAAGTGTGGATATTAAGTAAAAATGTGTTCCTTTTTCAACAGCTTCTCTAGCCTGTTGCAGTTAAGCCTCAATCAATGAAAATGGCTGCAGAATATAGACATAGTTATGGAAAATTTGCGCTTTATATTACCTTTTCAGAATTAAGAAATCTCAAAGGTTAAGTTGATTCAAAGTAAGTTTCAATATTATACTTACATCAAATTCGCTTGAGTTTCTCACCTAAGCAAGGTACATAAGGTGACAACACAAAGCTATTTGGCGATTTAGATTAGAGAAAAACAACTGTGGTTCTTTATTTAATTTATTATTTTCTTTGCTGTGTCTATTTTTGTTATTCCATTTATGAATCAAATTGGATAACCATTATTTTCTTTGCTGTGTCTATTTTTGTTATTCCATTTATGAATCAAATTGGATAACCATTATTTTCTTTGCTGTGTCTATTTTTGTTATTCCATTTATGAATCAAATTGGATAACCATTAAAAAATGAGACGTTTCTTAAATACAATAATTGAGAATCAAGATATTCTGGAGAACATATTCTAGATATTCAATCAACATTCAGGATTAACACAATTTAGAATATAAATAAACTCAATTAACCAGGGTATAATAAAAAATTTTGGAATTATTGCTTCGTTTGCTAATAAACATCTAGTATTATACAAGTGTATAGCCTGATGTGCACAAATAAAAAGATTTAATAAACGATTGCACAAATAAAAGGGACAAATAAACGACTGAGTTTCCGTTTTCCGAGGTTTCAAAAACCATGAGGGGATGAGGAAGGGATAGCCATCATCTTACACTGAATAAATTCTGCTCATTTTGAGGTTTGTTCTTATTTTTTATTATCAAAATAGCAATCTAGACCAGAAATATTCCTGGGAATTAAGAGGTATTATATACCATTTCTAACCTCCCCCCTTTCTTAGAGCTAATTCTGCATTCTATTTTTGTGTCTGAAATAATACAGGAGGAGGAATAAATCTGAGCAGCTACAGCAAAACGCATGTAAATTATCTGTGGTAATGGTAAAAAATAAAGCGCAACTAGATCTGTGGTTAGGAGAGAAGGCCGGGAACAGTGGTAGCCGGGTTTCCCACGGAAATTCCTACCCTCCACTCTCCAAGGGCAGGAAAAATTCCTCTCATATTACTCCTGGATAATTTTGGGTGTTCCTTAGAAAGTAAATTGAAAGTTTCACTCATCTGTCTAAGTCATTATTAAAGAGCCACAGGGCTTCAATATATTATTATATCTTAGTTATCATTTTCTTATCCTCAAGGCGCTTCATATGGAAGGGGTGGTCGCATCGACTTCAGAGGAGATTTTTCTGATTACTAATAAAAAATCAAACGTCCTTTTTAAGAGTCAAATATTCGGAAAGCAACCATACCCGCAAGACCTTTTTCCCCATATACATCCGATCAAAATTTCGAGATAGTAATGTTGTTCAAAACAGTCCGAATGCCAAAGAACTAAGCCTTCAGGGTTGAGAAAACCCCCCAGAGCCCCCGGGGGGATTGTTATAGGTTGAAAATTCCAAAATATTGTGCAAGAGAGTTGAAGAGAGATTGAAGGGCAGCGAGTCCCCCCCCCCTTTTTATGTACACCCTTTCCTAAGCAAAGGTCAAAAATGTCAATTGTTACTTGGTTCAAACTAGTCAAAAGTTCGAAGAGCGAAACCCCCAGGGATGTCATGCCCTCCACAGCCCCAGAACAATGATTATAAATTATGCAATTCATCGGCTGTTTACATGCAGGATATTTCATTAGGGAAAGGGGAAAGTTTTGATTCTGAGTGCATCCAAAAAGACCAAATGTATTAATATGAATGTTGGCGGGTATCTTAAACAAAATCAAAAGGCACTAAGTGCATCCAATTTCCCAAAAAGGTGGATCTGCGATACCTTAAGAACAGCTGAGGGCATCAAGTTGAAACTCTCATTGAGCCTTCAAATAAATACAGAATTAGTTCCAAAGAAGGGGAGGGGGAGGGAGGTGGAAATTGATATACCACTGCTACTGGGGCAGACGAACATATAGAGCTGTTTAAGGGCTCATTTCAAACGATATTGCTTTATCTACGGGCTTTTACAATTTAAAAAAAAAACTTTTACTTTTAAAAAAAATTATGTTTCATATATACAAAATTATATTTTATCAGGTATGGTGTCATATTTGAAGCTTATTCCTTAGGTTTCGTTCTTTATTATATTTCAATCAAACGCAATTTTGGAGGTTTGGGGCTATTTACCAAAATTCCCATAAATTTGATCTAAAATTTTACCAGATGTTTTTGGGGAGAAAAGTACGTGGGCGGGAGGCTGACTTCTCTCATATTACTTTTGACTCATAAAAATAACAACAACAGCTTTCAACTTCCAATCGAATGAGCTCCGTCTGAAGTTTCTACAAAAACTACCTCCATGCAAAGAGCATTGGCAAAAAAAAAAAAAAAAAAAAAAATCAATGATACATTGTGCCCACTTCATCCTTTATTTAGGCAGCGCTATTGCACTGCCTATGGTATTTTTTTATTCTTAAATTTTTGAAAACTAGCTTCTTTCAAGCTTATATAGGCATAGTTTATTCTACACGAAGTGCCTAAAATAGAACAATCTAAGAGAAAAGTTAATCAAAAAATTGCCAAAAATATTGGGAAAGAAGTTTACAAAAATTGTCATTAAATGAAAAAAAATTGCAAGGGTTATGTGTCACTCATCCATAACTTGATCGTTTTATCATTTTCCAGTGCTGCCGATGCAATAATGTTTTCAGTTGGATGGCAAGCCGTGCATAAAACCACATCTAAAATACAAATAACAGATATGAAAAAGTGATATTAACGCATATATAATTAAACGTGAAATAACGAAAAGATAACACTGCACATTAACAATATTTAGACTCCTGTCTATCCTCACCTTAAAGACACTTGTAGTTAAGTTTGTACCAAGGAGAAAATTTAATTTAAAATAAAAATATTGAAAGGGGAGACTCCAAAAATTGTCAAACAAGGTGAGGGACTAAACATATTGAAACAATCATTAAATATAAGGATCATTTATTGAAACACTTAAAAACAATCCTTCAGAGGAGGGGGTAAACTGTGCAAGCATCAACCTTCTTCCAAAAGGGTTTCTGGGTAATCTACAATTTACAGAAAAAACTTATGGGTGACGAGAACAATTATTGAACCGCTTTTTGCATCAAATTCACCGAAGAAAAAGCACCTTCCTACCTAATGATTTCTAAATAAGAAATGTTTCATGTTTCTTCCTTCTTGCGATCCTTGCTGATTTTATACAATTCACCTCTTTTCTTACATGTTAGCAGAAAAAGAGCATGGGACCTATGCCCCATTTAGGTCGAAAAAAATACAAAACAAATTTATACAGTTAACTTTTATACTACATTTTACCTGTAAAAATTAAAAGAATAACAATCAGTTGCTCTCCAAAGACAACTACTTTTTTAGAAGAAAGTTACAAACACTTAAGGTGCTTGGTGTCAAAATTTCCGGATACCCATCAATAGGTACGTTTCTTAGGGAATACATATTGATCTTGAAGGATATTGTGACTGGGAAAAGCTGTCCAGCGCTTTAAGAGTGTAAACGTGGAAACAATAGGACTGTTTGACAGAAGAGTCAGTGTTTCTATTACATTAATTTTATATTAGCAAATTCTATATTATAGTTATGTGTCTGAAATAATAAAAGAGGAGGAATAAATCTCGAGCAACTGAAGCAAAAGACACATAAAAATGCATGAAATGCATGTAACTGCATGATTAGTTTAAAAAGCTTGAAAATTGAGACAGAATGAAAGGATGTACGCCGTAATCTTTCTCATTCTTGAGTCGGAAATTTTTTAAAATGAAGACACAAATAAGTATTTCTTAAAATCTTGGATGGGGTTGTTTTTGTTTTTCAAATATTTTGGTCAATATACAAAACAAAGTATTTTTCAAAACATATGAGGAGCAATCCCCCTTGCACTTCGCACCCCTTGGCAGTTTACAGTCGTATACAGTTCTTAAACATTAATAGAATACTGGTCAAACTATCCGAATTTAAAGTCAAAGCCACATGTTCTGGTATTGGTAGCTGTTAAGTAACTTTATGCATTGCCATTGTCTTAAGTTGTGCCTTTTTCCTAAACTTTTTCTTTGACATCTCCTTTCTTTGATTGACTGATTTATAGCCTGTTACAAAGTTATTTTGGAACTATAAATACTGTTGAACAGGAAACAGTTCATATCAGAAATAAAGTGATTTAAGCTTATAAAAATAAATATGAAATTACAAGTAGAATTTTTTTCGCTTTAAGAGCGTAAACGTACAAACAATAGGGCTGTTTGACAGAAAAGACAGTTCCTTTTTACATTAATTCTACATTTACACAACATGAATATTGCAAGGCCAAAACTGGTTTGGGCAAGACATTGAGCAGTAAAAGTAAATCCGAAGTAGCGTTAATTTAGAAACAACACTTAACTACAAAGCGGGTTTAAAATGCGGCAGTTTTGAATAATACTGTTGTTTTTAGCTCAAAGCCGTTGCGTCTGTTCTGTCCTTAGGCAAAGAGATCAGAGTTTAACTGGATTTTTAATGATTGAATTTTTAGAAACAGCCTTTAGTTGAGACAGTTCATAAAAACAAAGTGAAACAAAGGATTGGACCTTCTTTCATTGAATAAGAAAGAGAAGCCGTAAAAAGGAATTACTGCATACAAGTGGTTTTTTGCTAAAAATCTTACATAAAAATTTGTAATTTTGTAATAATTCTAATTTTGTAAATCATATATATTCAAAAATTAAAACTTTCAAATTTTGTCATATATACGAATATTTGAGTATCCGCTTAATCAATTACTAAGTCATGTTTTATTTTCAATCTCCTATTGAACAGTATAGGAAAGCTTTACTGTACTCGAAAAAATAATACTAATACTGTCTAAGTCCTTGTAAATAGCTAACTTAAAATTTTTCGTAACTGGGTAAAATTAACTTATTTTTTAGTTAATAATAAAGAAGGCAAACTCAACAAATCTTGTCGCAAAAATGTATATTTTAAAATTGAACACAAATTAAAACTAACAGAAAAAAATATATTGGGTATATTTAACATAGGCGCTATAACATGTATGTTATAGCGCCTATGTTATAATTTTGCGAGCTGTACAACCGGTTTCTTCGATAGTTTATTTCAGTTTAGCGTGAGACAAGACAAAGACAAGTAAAAGAATAGATAGGAAGATGGGAAATATATAATTTGGGGCTATATATTTGCACATTAAGAGGAGGTTAAGTATAGTGGGTCTATATGCAAAATATGTTTGATACAATTGTTCTCCGTATTATGAAGTAGGAATTGTTTTCTATTTTCACACTGTCAAAATACTTTACCCCCACCTCTTCTATTGCGACATTGTATAGCCCAAATTAGTTTAGATGTTTTCCGTATATTCTGTCACTTATATTGTCTTTTCTGACACTAAGCTGAAAGAAAATAAAAAAGAAACAGCTTCTACAGTTCGTAGAATTATAACAAAGGCGCTATAACATATACCAACAATTGAAAAACACGAACAAAATCAGTTAGATACCTGTGTGCCCTTGCAGCTTTTGAACTATCTCCTTTGTTTGTAAATTCCAGATATAAACACAGTTATCTTCAGAGCCAGAAACAATCCACTGAAACATAATCAGATTTTTTTTCATAATTTTGACCGATTGTGACTTAAATGCATAGGAACAAAAATTACTAAACTTAACTTATAGTCAATCTTTAAAGCGGACACATTAGAAAAACACAACAGCAGGTAAAATAACAGGGAATTTATCTAAGACACCAAATTTTGTTTAAATTTCAAATGAATATTTCGGCTATATATCCAAGAGCCATCCTCGGCAAAGCAAAAATGAAAATAAAATAAAACTTACAATAAAATACGATGGTTAAAACTACTGTCGGAAACTTTAAAACAGTATAAAAATCATTACTTCTAGGAATTCCGAGTTTATTTGATCTTCCTTGAAATAATCAATTGGGGACTATATCAAAAATTTGTGTTTTATTTTTAATGATCGCATTTTATTAGAAGTCTTACTTTATTTACTTTTGCACTTTGCCAAGTACGGCTCTTGGATATATAGCCGAAATATTCACTTGAAGTATTACGAGTCCTAGCTGTGCCTGATTGAAGTAACGATTCTGGAACTGTTTAAAAAAAATTGGTTGTACTTTTAACGATAGTATTTTATTCTAAGTATTATTTATTTTACTATTGTTTTACCTTTTGTCATTTTATGATAGATGAAAGTGTGGTCTTTTCGCTATTTGACATATTAGCGAAGCAATTAGACGATTCTTAAGAACGCAACGTATATTCGACATAGAGTACTACTTTGGAACAAAACTTCCAAAACATATTTACATTTTAAAATTGAATTGCAAAGTAAAAATATATATAAAAGAGCCGTATACCCTTCGTAGCTGAAAAATAAGTCTGACAAGTACTATATTAAAAAAAGGTCAAAGAAATATATATTTTAAAATTGAATTTGAAAGGTAACGAATACTTAAATTTCAAAAAGGGCAAATCAGCTGTAACAAGTGTATACCTGGGCGAGTAAATCTGATTAAGACACTATATTACAAAAAATGTCAAAGAAACTTAATTTTTAGAATTGAACTCAAAATACCAAAAAAAAATTGAATTAAAACAAAAGGGAGATCTAGTGTAAACAGTTTATAGCTGACAAAGATGCCTGATATAGGGACATATATGTTACAACAAAATACAAAATGAAATTTCAATCGATAAGCACAAAAAAATTACCTTTCGCGATATACTTGGGACAATACGAAAATAGGGCAACACAAGTCTCAAATAGGTTTGCCTTTCGCAACACACTTGAGACAACACGAAAATAGGGCAACACAAGTCTCAAATAGGTTTGCTTTTTGCAACATACTTAAGACATCACGAAAAAGGGGAACACTAGCCTCGAATAGGTTAAGAAGCCCTAAAACTGATTCAAGTTACTTTATGCTGCAAAAACATAGAAGCAACAGTAGTATAGCCAGTCAAATTATTATTGCTAGGACATTTATTTGACTATTACAGGCCAAAATTCAAGACTGGCTTGCGGACGTAACGATTTTTGTGTTAAGTTTGAATACCAAAAGGATGTAGGCTAGTTCATTTGTTTAGACAGTATAATGCTATAAAGCCTATGCGGATATGTACCTTTTCTTAATATTAAAAGTGAAATAGGCACAACTATATTTTTCAACACAAAACAAGAACAAACAAACAATCCAGCAGTATCTTGAATCATTTTATAAAACGTATTTGGCACTAATATTCTTGTTAGTGTCAAAGTGAATGGTTTACAACAAAAATGGGAAGATTTAAAATTTTACCAATGAATTTTTGCAAGAAAAAAGCCAACAACATATTAGATACGTCTTTGTTCTTTTTGTTTCTTGCAACTACCCTATTCCACTTATTTAATAAATTAATATTTATATCTTTTTGATATTCACATTTCCATTTTTCATATATTTATAATTTTTATAAATATATACTAGCGCATGATTAGCGCAAAATATGTTAAAATATGAAACGCTTCACAAAGTGAAAAGCATTTGCAACTATATAATATTTTTCATTTTTTGATCCTGCACAGCTTTGAAAATACCCCGGTTTCGGAGTGACTCCATTGAAAGCGGTAAGAAACACCACACATTTTGAAGGTAATAATAGAATAGTGTTAAAGTAATTTTACTTTATCAAAGTAAGGAAATAGATTTCAAGGTAAAAGTTTTGTGATTTTTCAAATAGGGAAGGGAAGCAAAATTCTTTGCAAAAAGATTTTAGTGAAGAATACTACTGAAACCACAGCAATACTAACACATCAAGTATTTTTTTTTAAATAAACGTATAGTGTAAGTAACCTAGGGTTACCAGGGTGAGCACTGATTCCACCAGTGTAGGCAGTAAAGACCCAACACTGGCAACAGCGTAAATACCACGCGGCCGTGGTCCCTCATAGAGTACCTGTGACGAGCCAGAGATTCTATTAGTACAGTCCTCAGTTTTATTTAGGCTAGGAACTTGCCAGAGCTACGAACAGTATGGGGACTAGCTACCGGAAGTGTACTATCTGCGGGGAGGAAATGCCACAAATATTTGGCAAACGGTGCAAAAGCCCGTGGCCGCACTTCTCGAAGCCCTGTTTTCCCATTGGATACATATATCAATTTTTTTCCTATATCAAAACTATTCTACTATATCAAATATATATCACTATAATAAAACATATTCAACCTTCCGCTATTATCAATGTTGGCCAAAAAAATATTTCTCCATCGTCCTCTCTAAATCATTAGATTTATTAAATCAAATGTTAAAAATTGAATCGAATGGACAATAATTTTGATTCCTATGGGCACTGTGTGGATTTTCACATTTTTCCTTTGTTGGAAGGGAACTCCCTTAAAAATGGCAATAGATGCCAAACCTGCATGCCCATGCCTTACTTTTGTGCTTTTTCCAGGGGCATGGAAAGAGTTCTACGCAGAAATTCTATTCTCTAAGGATGATGCTCGCTTCTCCATAATAATACAACGTGAGGTAACTGATGTAATTAATATACAGACAATAAGAATAAATCAGGTATATTTCCGCCAATGAAGGAGAAATTTCCAGATAAGCGATATTTTGATCACTGTGGCAGCTCTATAGCCTTAGGAACTTTTCCCTTCTAAAAGTGAAATGTGACTAGTGAACAACGAAATACCAGTGGAACATTATCTAAGAAAGAAAGGAGGGTGGGGGAGATGCGTTTTCTTTAACACAAATTGGATTCTTGAAGAATGCTCCTCTCCCCAAAACAATACCTGACAACATACACTCATCTACCTATTTAATAAATAAAACACATTATGAGGTAGAGTATCTTCTACTAGAGACAGAGGACTTCCCAAATATGTAGCCTTTTTAATTCCTTTGCCCTCTTAGAGCCTTATACCAATACCCTGGTTGGGGCCAAGTGCCCCGGAAAATATTCAGTAGTTGACAAGCTAAAGTAGTTGACAAGATGAAAGTAGTATCGTTAGATTCTTTATTTAATGTTCTTTCCAAATATCATACTCGCTTTCCTGACGTCCCCTGTTCAACAGTTCCATATACAGTCATGATAATATATTCCTCCGTCAACTGAATTTCATGATACGTCAAAGGTTTTAATCGCAAAGGGTCTTTGTTAAAACAGAATTTTTTTAAGTCTCAACTCCACGAAATCCATTTTGGCATGTAACTGAAAAAGCGGATAGCGAAAGAAAAAAACTTGATAATCAGGTTAATAGAAGCATTTCATATGCTAGAAATTAAGAATTTCCTTGTTTTAGTGTTTTCTTTTGTTATTGCATATCCTAGGACAATATCCGGGGTCACTGGGGAGGGGGGAGGTATATTTTAAAAAAAGCGACCGCGACATTTGGAAAAAAGCATAAGATTACGCACCTAATAGAAATACTTTTATTTTATGAAAATATTTCCTTTTGAAGTGGTTAGCCACTGTATATATCTAACATGCCACTACAAGTTGAAACAAAAACAACAATAACATTTTAAAGTTTAATGATTTTCGAGTGAGGAGGGGATTTTGAAAACATTTGATTCTTAGAGGACACTCCATACCCCTTTGTAATATTAAAACATAATGTAATTTACCTAATGAACATACAGAGAGCGTCGTAGAATTTACGTTAGAGACAGAGAAATTCACAAATATGATATATTTTTCATTTCTTTAGCTACTTAAAAGAAAGAAATTTTACCTTGTTTAACTGAAATGCTATTAAATATTGATGGAAATACCAGGCCAGCATTTTCAGTTTTTTTTCGATGCTGGAAGGAGGCAGGTTTTTTTTAGCACACATTTTTTTTCTTAAAGTGCTCCCTAATCCCCTTACAATATTAAATCACACAGTAATTTATTTATCGAATGCGCATAAAATATAATAAAAAGGGATACCTTTCCACCAGTGACAGAAAAATTCGCAAATATACAATATTTTTCATTCCTATGGCTACTGTAAAGCTTCAGACACTTTCCCTTGTTGTAATCCCATAATTTTAATGTGTTGTCTAGTGTTGCTGCCAGTATATACTTTCCGTTCGGAGAAAATTTGACAAAAGACACCGGAGGGTTGTCATCATCAATTAGCGTTTTCAAACATTGACCGGAGGCTGTGTCCCATATCCGACTAAAAAAGAATTAAAAATTAGAAAGACGTTAGCTTAACAGGCCAGGAATCCCATACCTTAAAATAATTTTGCGAGGTCTAGCGTCGGCTGACCATTTCAAAGACAAAGGGACTATTAGCGAATTTTCCAATACATAGGGTACCCAAAACAGCTTTGGCAAACAATGACAGGGGAGCTTAAATTTGTCAAAAGTTTAAAACAAGAGCTAAGAGCTCATATGGCACTTGTGACGAGGCGAGAAGAGCTAAGAGCCAAGAGATCATATGGTATGAGCTCTAACAAAATTTTATGAATCAATAGATTGATTTAAAAGGAAAATAAGAGGCTTAATGCTGGTCAGGATTTAAAATGAGAGCTCTGAGTCACGATGTCCTTCTAAATTTCAAAATTCATTAAGATCCGATCACCAACTCGTAAGTTATAAATACATAAGTTTTTCTAGTTTTTCCTCTCCCTTTAGCCCCCCAGATAGTCGAATCGGGGAAAACGACTTTATCAAGTCAATTTTTGCAGGTCTCTGACACACCTACCGATTTTCATCGTCCTAGCACATCCAGAAGCACCTGACTCGGCAAATCACTGAACCCCTGCCGCCAACTCCCCCAAAGAGAGCGAATCCAGTACGGTTCCGTCAATCACGTATCAAGGACATTTGCTTATTCTATCCACCAAGCTTAATTCCAATTCTTCCACTCCAAGTGTTTTCCAAGATTTCCCCCTCCAACTCCCCCCAATGTCAAAGATCTGGTTGGGATTTGAAATAAGAGCTCTCAGACATGAATTCCTTCTAATATATCAAATTTCATTAAGATCCGATCACCTATTCGTAAGATAAGAATACCCCAATATTCCCGTTTTCCATGAATTCCAGTTTTCCCCTCCAACTCCCTTCAATGTCACATGATTTGGTCGGAATTTAAAATTAGAGCTTTAGAACACAAGATCGTTCTAAATATCAAATTTCATTAAGATCTGGACACCCTTTTGTAAGTTACAAATACCTCAATTTTCAAAATTACCCCCCCCCCCAACTCCACCGAAGAGAGCAGATCCGGTCATGTTATGTCAGTCACGTATCTTAGACAAGTTTTCATTCTTCCCATCCAGTTTCAGCCTGATCTCACCGCTTTAAGTATTTTCTAAGATTTCCGGTCCCCGGAACTGGACCCCTCCCAATTACGCTGGATCCGGTTGAGATTTAAAATAAGAGATCTGAGTTATAATGTCTTTCTAAATAAGAAGTTTCATGAAGATGCGATCACTCCTTCGTAAGTTAAAAATACGTCATTTTTTCTAATTTTTCAGAATTAACGCCCCCCCCCCCATTAGAACGGATCCGTTCCAATTATGTAAATCACGTATCTAAGACTTCTGCTTATTTTTCCCACCAGGTTTCATTCCGATCCCTCCAATCTAAGCGTTTTCCATGATTTTAGGTTCCCACACCCCAAACTCCCCCCAGAGTCACCAGATCCCGTCGAGATTTAAAATAAGAGCTTTGAGACACGATATCTTTCTAAATATCAAATTTCATTGAGATCCGATTATCCGTTCGTAAGTTAAAAAACCTCATTTTTTCTAATTTTTCAGAATTAAACCCCCCCCCAACTACCCCAAAGAGGGCGGATCCGTTCCGGTTGTTTCAATCATGTATCTAGGAATTGTGCTTATTTTTCCAAACAAGTTTCATCACGATCCCTCCACTCTAAGTGTTTTCCATGTTTTAGGTTTCTCCCTCCCAACTCCCCCCAATGTCACCAGATCCAGTGGGGATTTAAAATAAGAGCTCTGAGACACAATATCCTTCTAAAGATTAAATTTCATTGAGATCCAATCACCCATTCGTAAGTTAAAAATACCTCATTTTTTCTATTTTTTCCGAATTACCCCCAACCCCACAACTACCCCAAAGAGAGCGGATCCGTCCCAGTTATGTCAATCATGTATCTAGGAATTGTGCTTATTTTTCCCACCAAGTTTCATCACGACCCCTCCACTCTAAGTGTTTTCCAAGTTTTAGGTTTGCCCCTCCCAACTCCCCCCCAATGTCAACAGATTCGGTCGGGATTTAAAGTAAGAGCTCTGAGAAACGATATACTTCTAAATATCAAATTTTCTATTGAGATCCAATCACCCGTTCGTAAATTAAAAATACTACATTTTTTCTAATTTTTCCGAATTAACCCCCCCCCCTTAACTACCCCAAAGAGAGAGTATCCATTCCGATTATGTCAATCATGTATCTAGGACTTGTGCTTATTTTTCCCACTAAGTTTCATCCCAATCCCTCCACTCTATGTGTTTTCCATGATTTTAGGTTTCCCCCTCCCAACTCCCTCCAATATTACCAGATCCGGTGGGGATTTAAAATAACAGCTCTGAGACACGATATCCTTCCAAACATCAAATTTCATTAAGATCTGATCAGCCGCTGTTAAAAATACTTCAATTTTTCTTCTTTTTTCCGAATTAACGGGCCCCCCACTCATGGTCAAATCGGGAAAACGACTATTTCTAATTTAATCTGGTCCGGTCCCTGATACACCTGCCAAATTTCATCGTCCTAGCTTACCTGGAAGTGCCTAAAGTAGCGAAACCGGGACCGACAGAATTTGCGATTGCTATATGTTACTTGGTTAATACCAAGTGCCATAAAAATAACGAGAGGCTAGTTTAAAATAAAGAAAACCGTGTAATCTCTAACTAATTGTAAGAATTAGTGATGGATCTTCAAAAGGATGTAACCTTAAATGGTTTACTTTTATTGTTTCTGAAAATGTGTGGCCACATAGGGAATTTCGTGAAAATATTTTGACGAAAAAAAAAATCCGTAGGCGAAGAAAACGTGATTCTTATTGAGATTAAATAAAAAAAAAAGTTTTTTAAATGAAAGTAAGGAGCGGTATTACAACTTAAAACGAACAGAAATTACTCCGTATATGAAAGGGGCTTTTCCTCCTCAACGCCTCGCTCTTTACGCTAAAGTTTGATTCCTTCTCCTAACTCTACTTCTTAAAACAGTAAAAAGCGGTTTTAAGAAGTAGAGCCCCCTGAATACGGTCTTGGTGTTGGAAACGCCCGATTAATAAGAAAATAGATATGATTCCGGGGATCTATGTGAATTATTCCCTAAATAAGGACGATGCTATGCCTTGGTAATTCCTTGTCAAGGGCAATTCAAAATATTGCCGAAATATTTCCCAACACAGCTAGTACAATTCTTGAAATGTATATTTATACTTTAAAAACATGGCCTAAACTCGGTAAATATCTCGGTAAAATGCTGAAAATTTGGCCTCAATTTCATCTTTTCCATTTTTCAGCTCAGAGAATCCAATCTCGCTCCATTATTACGGAATTAATATCATTCCATAATGCCACTCCATTCCATTCTAACTTTACCCATATTCACCTGTACATTAAACAAAGTTCTTAGAATCCGTTAATTTTTACTTGATCAGCTTATGTACTACCGTGTTAAACAAGAAAGAAAGATTAATAAAACAATAAAAATGACATAAATCATTCCTATGTTATTACTCGCTAAGAATTGCCTAATATCTTATAGAGATATATTTATAACCTGAATCTAGAAAATATAGAACAATAGAAGAGCAGGCAA
Source organism: Artemia franciscana (assembly GCF_032884065.1). Taxonomy (NCBI): domain Eukaryota; kingdom Metazoa; phylum Arthropoda; class Branchiopoda; order Anostraca; family Artemiidae; genus Artemia; species Artemia franciscana. The sequence continues at coordinate 6,005,413 of NC_088864.1, forward strand.
ACAGACATCATGCATTTACTTGTCTTTCTGGAAAGACATGTAGAAGACTACTTTACGCATTCCACTTTTTTTCATTTTTCTTTTCTTTTCTTGAGGTTTATGCTACCTGTGTAATTTTTTACATATTATTTTCTTGCTTCCCTCTGGTCTTTGGAGTAGTAGATGAAGAGAAACTATTTTCACATTATTCCATAGCTGACATTCAGCTATATCCATCTTCCGAATTTACATGTTGACATCTGGTGTACATACTTTTTCAGGTTTAAAATGCGCGGATAAGTGATTGAAAATGGTTGAAAAAAGGACAATTTCCCTATTTTTTAAGCAAGTTTGGAATCTCCTCCTAGAAAAAGCCTAAGCATTACTGTAATTTTGGCTGGATGAATGGATGGATCTGAGACTAATAAATGAAACGATACAAGTTTTTTGTCTTTTCTGAACAAATTAAAATCATAAAAAAAGTCCAAGTAATACCATAATTCTGGTTCATTAAATGAGTACATCTGAGACTAATAAATGAAACGATACAAGTATTTTGTCCTTTTTGAACAAGTTAAAATCATAAAAAAGTCAGAGTAATACCATAATTCTGGCTCAGTAAATGAATAGAATTAAGACTAATAAATCAAGCAATAAAAGTATTTTGTTCTTTTCGAACGAGTTAAGAATGAATCGTAAAAAAAAGTCCAAGCAACACCATAAAAAATCCAAGCAATACCATAATTCTGGTTCAGTGATTGGATAAATCTGAGACTAATAAATAAAACAATACAAGTATTTTGTCCTTTTTAAACCAGTTAAAAATCATATCGAGTCCAAGCACCACCATAATTCTGGCCAGGTGAATGGATAGATCTGAGACTAATAAATGAAACCATATAAGGATTTTGTCCTTTTTAAACGAGTTAAAAACCATAAAAAAGTACAAGTAAAACTATAGGGGAGAGTAGGGTACGTCGAACCAGAGGGTGCCAGAAACTGGGGACGTATCACCTGCTATGCTAAAAAGATCAATGTTATATCAATGCTAAAAAGATTGTTTTCTGCAGGTAAAGTAAATATTTTGTTTTTCATTAGCTGTTTACTTTTCGGGGGAAGAATTTGTTAGATCTTGCTGATTACCGGTAGGCCTATATCTAATGAATTGATATCTTCGCTTTAAGACTGTGGTTTGTGATCTAAGTTCTATTTAATACTTTTTTAGCTAGCACTTTTTTAAGAATTATTATGCCATGGGGGATTGATAAAACCACTTGCAATGGGGAATAATGAACCAGTGGTTGATCCTGCCCCATGATCTACTCAGTACTTTGATAGGCCTACCTTTTACTTATAGGCTTATAGGCCTACCTTTTACTTACTGGACTATAGGCTTACCTTTTACTTACAGGCCCGTAAACTTAACTTTTACTTACTCTTCTTAATTATCTTTTTTAAGACAATTGTAGAATTTGTATCATATTTTCAGATCCTAGACGTTGTTGAAGGAGCAAAACCACAAGAAACAGCTCGTTCGTACGGCATAAGTCATTCTACTCTATTAGGGTACCTTAAGAAGCACAACAAGGATAAAGATGATTTCTGCCCAGACTATGGAAAAACCAACATGATATTCACCAGAGAACAAGAGGGCTTGCACAGCAAGTACCTTGTAACAACATCCAAGATGCATTAGGGTATGACAAAAAGACAAGCAAGGAGGCTGGCTTTTGAGTATGCTTCCTCTATTGGTGCAACGGTGCCCAAAACATGGAAGGAAAATGAACTTGCTGGAATTGACCGGCTGGAAGGCTTCAAAAAACGAGCTTGCTGGAATTGACTGGCTGGAAGGCATCAGAAAAAGCTGGGAAAAACGAATGCAGTAAGTAAGAAAATGAGCACATCTAGTGATCCTACTGATTGCCCACTTAGAGCTTTAGCAAAAGCGTGAAAAAATCTCTCTTACATGTCCGACAGTAGTTCAGAGGAAGGGCAGGAACCAGAATATTGTGAAAGCAAAGAGAGTCTTACAATGGATATCGAAGAAGAAGGTATTGGCAGCTTGCAAAATGCTGATATAGAGGCGGGAGACTATGTGCTTGTTGCACTTCAGAAAGTCACTGGTAGCCCACTTTGTTGCTGAGGTATTGCTCATCGACAGTTGGACATTGAAGTGAAGTTTTTGAAGCACTTGGGCAATGAGAAATTTATTCCTACGGATGAGGTGTCATTTGTTATGAAGCCTGACGTGGTACTTCACCTCCTATCCTGTTGGTGAAACATACTGCCAATCAGGGAGGCTTCTTTTGGTATAAACCTTGCATCATTTTCACTTAAATAAGATGCTTTTTGTGTTTTTTACTTTTTATAGCTGATTTTTTATAGCTTTGTACTTTTATATAACTGAAATCAATCAATAAAAAAATAAATCATACTGGTTCATCATGCCCCATGGGGAGGTTCAAGGTACCCGGGGTGGGGTAGCTTGAACCAAATAACTAAGTCTTATAAAATCAATGGCACGTTATTTAGTATTAACACATGAAAGAGAAATAAATTACTCAGAGGTAGCCTGTTAAACAAGCTATTTTTTGATGTAAGAGAGCTGCTGAAAGGAGTTTTGGCTTGACTTAAAAAAAAAAAAAAAATCAAAACTGAAATTTAGTTGAAGGTACACCACACCTGGGTGCGCTGGATTCAGGATCCTTCGTTTGAGAGGACGCAGGTTCAAATCCCAGAGCAACCCAATTATTTAGTTTGGGACGGGGGTCAGTGACGTGACTCTGTAAACTTAGCCAGAGTCGACCCTGCTCTAAATGGGTACCTGGAGAAATCTGGGGAAGGTAAACAGGAAGGGTGTGCGAAAGCACAGGATGGTTGGCCCCCAGCCCCCCATTGCGATTCCTGGCTGAAGGGCTAAGATACGGAGATCAGCACCGCCGGTAGGGATTGTAAAGTCTAATGCCGTATCCTTTACCTTTTTTTATATGGATAGATCTGAAGCTAATAAATTAAACCATATAGGTATTTTGTCCTTCTCGAACAAGTTAAAACCATAAAAATTCCAAGTAATACCATAATTCTGGCTCAGTGTATGGATAGATCTGAAACTAATAAATCAAACCAAATAAGTATTTTGTCCTTTATGAATGAGTTAAAAATCATAAAAAACTCCAAGTAATACCATAATTCTGGCTCAGAATATGGATAGATCTAAAACTAATAAATCAAACCACATAAGTATTTTGTCCTTTTTGAATGAGTTAAAAATCATAAAAAAGTCCAAGTAATACCATAATTCTGGCTCAGTGATGGGATAAATCTGAGACTAAGAAATGAAACGATAAAAGTATTTTGTCGTTTCTGATCGAGTAAAAAAAAAAAAAAAAAAAAAAAAAAAAAAAAAAAAAAAAAAAAAAAAAAAAAAAAAAAAATCCAAGTAACACCATAATTCTGGTTCAGTAATTGGATGATTCTGAGACTAATAAATCAAACGATAGAAGTATTTTGTCCTTTTCGAACGAGGTAAAAACCATAAAAAAGTCCTAGGAATATCATAATTTTGGTACAGTAAATGGATAGATCTGAGACTAATAGATGAAACGTTATAATTATTTTGTTCTTTTTGATCGAGTTAAAAATTATAAGAAAGACAAACTAATACCACAATTCTGACACAGTCAACTGGTAGATCTGAGGCTAATAAATCAAACAATATAAGTATTATGTCCTTTTTGAACAAGCTAAAATTATAAAAAAGTCCAAGTAATACCATAATTCTGGCTCAGTATATGGATTGATCTGAAACTAATAATGAAACGATATAAGTATTTTGCCTTTTTAAACAAGTTAGCTTAGCCCTTATTCAACCGTACTTATCTCTTCGCATTGAAGGCTTAGCCGTTTTCGTTCTTTTAGCTTTAATAGAGCTAAGATAGATGGTGAAAGTACATATTATGATTGGCTTTTCCAAAAGAATTTAAAAATCCTGATAATACTTGCCATTTGTGGTATATTACATATTAACAAGTCAATGGGTTTGCCCCAAGCCATGCGTTCTTGTCTTTGCAATCATTTTCGTTCTTTGAGCAAAAATAGGGTTGAAATAGAAGGTGCTAACATATATTATGAATGACTTTCCAGGACGATCAAGAATAGAAAAAATACGCAGGAACAAGACAGTATTCTGGTACTACTAAAAAATAGAGCAATAAAATACTAAATTTCTACTCGTTAAAGTACGAACTATCTAATATATTAGACTTAACAAGTCTATAGGTTTATTCCTATTTAATCGTACTTGTATTTTCACTTGTTTTCTATGCTTAATTAACAGGGAAACGTGCAGACTCGAAACCGAAGATTATATTCTTTTTCGTTAGAAAGTACTTGGACTTCATCGTCCGGGTCCTTCTGGCTTCGAAGTTGGCTCATTCTCCTCCAAGATACTGAATTTATGTTCTTCAAAGGGGGAAAGAAACTAATTGGGCTTCTTGTGAAAAGAATATCAGTCCTTTAACGATTTAATTCCTTCTACAGGGCATATTCTCCCGAAGTTTCGTTGGATTATTATTAGACGTTTATCAGATCAAAAAATGATTATGGACTGATAGTATACATCATTTGTAGAAGAACCACGATAGCAAAGCTAGAAACTCTTTAAAATATATCTCTTGGAACTGTCTTTGCGCTTCGCCCCCCCACTCAAAAGGGAGTGAAAGTTCACTAACAAGCTGAATTTTCTTTTATAGTTAAACGGAGATAAATGCTATCACTAAGTTATTTTACAAAGATTCAGGCATATGGCTCACACCACCCACTATATCCCTTAACATTTGAGAAATGAGTATTTAATCTTCAGGGAGACTTGGAGCATGGGATACTTTTATTTCCAAATGTCAAACCAAGCAAAGCCCCTTTCATATACGGATTAATTTCTGTTCGTTTTAAGTTTTAATGTTGCTCCTTACTTTCATTTAAAAAAACTTGTTTTTTTTATTTAATTTATGGACGTTTTTGAATTAATGCCTGTTTTGATCTTGGCTCTCCGCACATAAATAATTAAAACACAAATTGCATATTAATTAATTGCAATTAATCGGAAGACTTTGAGAAAAAGGAGTGAAGGAGGAGGCCTAGTTCCCGTCCAATTTTTTGGTTACTTAAAAAGGCAACTAGAACTTTTAATTTTTTACAAACGTTTTCATTGGTAAAAATAATACGTAACTTACGAATTAACTTACGTTGCGAACTTCTATATTCGTATGTTTTTATTGCGTATATGAGGGGGTTCAACCCTCGTCGATACCTAGCTCTTTACACTAAAGCTTAAATGTCCCAATTCCTTAAAAATGACCTCCGAATCACAAAGGCCGTAGAATGAATAGTTGAAACTACTAAAAATACTTTAGCGTAAAGAGTGAGGTATATCGAGGAGGTAAACCCCCTCATATGCGTAATAATTTTTGTTCGTTTTAAGTTTTAATGCGGCTCCTTACTTTCAGTAGAAAAAACTTTTCATATTTATTTTTTCATTGTTTTTTCAAACAATGCTAGAAAATCCCGCGCCCCCTTCATTAAATTCTCTTCCCCCATGAAAAGTTCCTCCATGGAAAAACCCTCCCACGTAACCCCCCCCCCCCTCAACTCTCCCCCTAAACCAAAAAAATCCACCTGAAAACGTCTGTACACTTCCCAGTAACCATTACTATATGGAAACACAGGTCAAAGTTTGTAACTTGCAGCCCCTCCCACGGGGACTGCGGGGGAGTAAGTCGTCCCTAAGGACATAGTTATTACGTTTTCCGACTATGGTGAATAAAATGGCTATCTCAGAATTTTGATCCGGTGACTTCTGGGAAAAATGAGCGTGGGAGGGGGCCTAGGTGCCCTCCAATTTTTTGGTCACTTAAAAAGGCCACTAGAACTTTTCATTTCCGTTAGAATGAGCCCTCTCATGACATTCTAGGATCACTCAGTCCATACAATCACCCCTGAAAAAAAAAAATAAATAAACACGCATCCGTGATCTGTCTTCTGGCAAAAAATGCGAAATTCCATATTTTTGCGGATAGGCGCTTGAAACTTCTACAATAAGGTTCTCTGATACGCTGAATCTGATGGTGTGATTTTTGTTAAGATTGTATGACTTTTAGGGGGTGTTTCCCCCTATTTTCTAAAATGAGGCGAATTTTCTCAGGCTCGTATCTTTCGATGGGTACAACTGATCTTGATGAAACTTATATATTTAAAATCAGCATTAAAATGCGATTCTTTTGATGTAACTATTGGTATCAAAACTCCATTTTTTAGAGTTTCGGTTACTATTGAGCCGGGTCGCTCCTTACTACAGTTCGTTACCACGAACTGTTTGATACTACTAAGATAAGTGAAGCTTCCCACCTGAACAATCTTTTCGTCACCCAACGTCACCTATTCATTTTCACTTATTCCTAGCCTTAGTGACTTTCTTCTCAATATTAATTTTCAAATCTATAACTGTGGAAAAACAGCAAATAATCCCTCTAGCAATAACCCAAGCGGAATTCCAAAAAAACGAGATTGACAGAGTTCAATGAGTTCCTGGAAATTTATACTGACGGTTCCGTACAAGCAGGTGAAGCAGCTGCAGCTGCAGTCATCCTCCACCTAAACCTCCACATTTCGAAACTGCCCCGCCGACAGTTCCTCTGTCTTCATGGCTAAAATAGCTGCAATATACTTCCCCAGCCTTACGAGCTCTGCTCTCTGTTGGGGCATAATATTGTTTTTGTACATTTTTAATTTGAATTAATAAATATTGATTGATTGTTTGATTCGAGGCTCTGAAAGTTGTCCACGCTAACCCTTCTCACAGGAAAAAGGCAGTTGTATTCTCAGACTCCTAATCTTCTTTAAAAATTATTAAGAAAAATCATTTTGAAGTTAATAACTGAGATGTTCATCGGTTGCGAGAATTAATAACCCTTGCCAAGGAGGAGGTAGAACTAGCTTTCCGACACGTCCCCAGTCACCAGGGCAAACCTTTTAACGAGGGGGTCGACAAACTGGTAAACGAAGAAATCCACAGGTCTTCTTGAATAGCCAAAACTCTGCATCTATCACCCTTAGGAATGCACAGAGACTTAAAAATTGAAGATAATTTCACTGTTAACCGTTAAAGGTCATATTCAAAGGCCAAAGGGATAACTTGGCGTTTCTGAGGATTAAGAGCCAAGCAATGATTCTCAGAAGGGATGAACACTTGTGGATAAAAACACCTAAGCCTTTTTCTGATGCGCATCGACAATCAAAACTATTCAGCGTCTCCTGTTTAAATGCCCAAAGTCAGGAACAATATCCTCTGAGTTTAAAAACACCACCAAGAAATTGGGATTTCAGGAAGTTATTAATCTCTTGCTAGAAGCAGACCTCCCAAGAAGAGAGATGGATCTTAAAGAGGATTATTGATTTTTTCTGAAATCTCGATATTTTATAAAAGATGTCCTGAAAATGGTAAGAAGTTGGGTGGAAAAGCAAAATAAGAGGAGGGTTCTGTTGCAAGAGCCGTAGAGGTACCTACCGAGTATTTACTCTTAAATTGCGGGGAAAAGTTAGCAAAACCTACGCTTTCCTTGTTTGGCCCTTCACAGCTTTGACTCGAGCATTCCATGTGAGTCGTTGATCCTAAGTTAATCCTAAAATACAGGGTTAGCTTCAAGCTGAATTAACGTGCCTTTCATGTTAAGCTGTGGTGTTCGGACATTTCGTTTATCATGGAAGATTGCTGCTTCCGTTTTAATGGCCACCATTGGCAGGGACATCGTTTCTGAGAAAGCTTCTAGTTCAAGTATGTTTTTTTTTTGTAGATTAGCCTCCAGTTCCTCAATTGACCGTCCCCATTCTCAAATAGTGACATCTTCCGCATATCATCAGCAGAAAAGCAGAGGGTTGAGACTAGTATGAGGGTAGAGCGTTGAGACTACCACCAATAAGATTAGTATAATTTTGCCCTTGTTCCATGGATGCTCGGATGGCTTCTTCAGGACACATGATTCCGTCAAGTGTTGACATTCCTTTTCTAAACCCCGATTGTGATTGTGGGAAGAGGTAATTTTTTTTCTACAGACCATTCCAGTCTCTTCCGGACCATCTTTTCTATTATTTTCCTAAGAACTGGAAGCAGAGATATAGGTATGTAAGAGGAGGATTTTTCTGAAGGTTTTCCTTTTTTCCTAATTGGATTAATGGTAGCTTGTTTCCAAACCCTTTGGAAATCCCCTTTCTGCAATAATTCATTATACAACAAAAGCAAGTTTTGGTGGAAATTTTCCCTTGCTTCTTGCACAGCTGCCTAATTTCGAAAGAAGGGAATGGGAAACGCAAGAACTCCCCATCAAAGACTACATTATATACAATTTTAGTTTAAAATTCAGCCCCTAACAGCACGCCATATGCGTTACGTAGTTTCGTTCCCTCCTTATATAGTTCTATAATGTTACAGTGATTCATCCACAATTGTTTATATATATTTTTTTAGTTCATTATTTTTTTTTAATGTCATTTTAAAATTCTTTTAAAGTCGATTTTAAAGTTGTTTTTTTTTAACTTGAATTTTTTTATTTAATTTTTTCAAGAAGTGGGATATTTAAATGTCTTAGGTTTCGTTTGACTCTGTGCTACTTCGAGTTAGCATGTAAATTAGTATGAAGATGGGAATGCCTGCAATTTTTATATTTTTAATGCCTTATCTCTTACTGTGATAAGACCTGACACTGATCCGCATGGCCATGTAAGGTGTTTGACAATAAAATCCTTCGAGTTGAACTAAGTTAGAAAAAAGTGCCAAAAAAAATTTACAACTTAAATAAGAAGTGCCTAAAGATTTTTGAGAGATCAGGTTTTTCAAGACTCAAAAGATCTCTCCCTGAACACGACCCTGCTGTGTCTAATTTATTACAAATCAATACTTTTAAGGAGTCATCCCAATTCAGTCTTTCTTTTCTTTTTAGTAAAATGGATGGTGTTGGCACATTTTAGGAAACGTTTATCAGACAACTTTAAACGAAACTTTTGCTCATCAAAGCACATAATGTTCATAGTCTTTTAAAAATTCACAAATTTATGAGTTTACACCTAAAAACAGTTTTTGGGACTAGGAAAGCAGACCCTGAAACTCTCCCCATGTGTTTCCGGGGACAAGAAAGAGAGGAACAACTTTCCATTCGGCTTTTTGCGACTTGGAAACGCTTCCAACTTTTTCAGAAAGTGGATCCAGACATGTCATAGAAAGTGGAACTGGAAACAACATTTCTGGTGTAATTTTCAAACAGTGCAAAAAACCGTGGAATAACATGGCTACACTTGTATAATACAGTTTTTGTGACACACGTAAAAGCTCCAGTTCCCTTTTCAAAGTGCAAGTAAGATAGATAGTAGGTTTTTCGTGATTCCACTTGTTTTCAGGCTTCAAGCATCGTCTTTAATTTCCCAATTTTCGCTTTCAAATGGTTTTCGAAGCGTGCAAAGGAGCAGGAGTGTTTCCGAGAGATTCGCAAAAGCCACCCTCTATTCAACACTACGTAACTGTTCGTCTTAAAAGTTTGAATCTCCATAGATGACGCCGGCACAGGGTATGCTAGTTTTTCCAGAAAAATTCAGAAACCTTAAAATATATATGGAAAGAAGAGAGTATTCTGTTCATGTTAACAAATAAAACATGAACATATTACCTATATAGAACCTATATCCTTATCGATGATCTAGGCAAATATTAGAACCATAAAACACTTGAATTCAGCTGATCAAAGAACATACTATCCCTAGTCTATTATTATAATCGTCTATTGTTACAAATAATTACCAAGAGCTAAGAGCTCAAATGGCACTTGTGACGAGGTCGGAAGAGCCAAGAACTCATATGGTATGAGCTCTGGCAAAATTCTAAAAATCAACAGATTGCTTTAAAAGGAAAATCAGAGGCTTAATGCCGGTCGGGATTTAAAATTAGAGCTCTGAGTCACGATATCCTTCTAAACATTAAAATTAATTAAGATCTGATCACCAGTTCGTAAGCTAAAAAATACCTCAATTTTTCTAATTTTTCCTCTCCCAGCAGCCCCACAGATGGTCGAATCGGGGAAAACGACTTTATTATATCAATTTGTGCAGCTCACTCACACGCCTACCAATTTTTATCGTCCTAGCACGTCCAGAAGAGCCAAACTCGCCAGAGCACTGAGCCCCACCCCCTAAAATCCCCAAAGAGAGTGGATCCAGTCCGGTTACGTGAATCATGTATCTACGACATTTATAAGCGTTTTCCAAGATTTCCGGTTTCCCCCTCCAACTCCCTCCAATGTAAACAGACCTGGTCGAGATTTGAAATAAGAACTCTGAGACATGAGTTCCTTCTAAATATCAAATTTCATTAAGATACGGTCACCCATTCTTAAATTAAAATATCTCAATTTTTCTAGTTTTTCCAAATTAACAGCCCCCAGCTCCCCTAAAGAGAACGGATCCGTTCCAATTATGTCAATCACGTATCTATAACTTGTGCTTATTCTTCCCATCAAGTTTCATCCCGATCTCTCCACTCTAAGGTTTTTCCAAGATTTCCGGTTTCTAAGATTTCCGGTTCCCCCTCCAGCTACCTCCAATGTCACCAGATCCGGTCTGGATTGAGAATAAGAGTTTTAAAGAACTAAATCCTTCTAAAAATCAAATTTCATTAAGATCTGATCACCTGTTCGTAAGTTACAAATACCACATTTTTTCTAATTTTTCCGAATTACTCCCCGCCCCCCCTCCAACCACACCAAAGAGAGCGGATCCAGTCCGATTATTTCCGTCGTATATCTTGGCCTTTTGCTTATTCTTGCCAGCAAGTTTCATCCTGATCTCTCCGCTTTAAGCGTTTTCCAAGATTTCCCGTCTCCTCTCCCCCAATGACACTGGATCCGGTCGGGATTTAAAATAAGAGATTGGAGTTACGAGGTCCTTCTAAATATGAAATTTCACTAAGATCCTATTACTCCTTCGTAAGTAAAAAATAATTCATTTTTTTAATTTTTTAGAATTAACCCTTTCCCCCCAGCTCACCCAAAGAGAGCGGATCCGTTCCAGTTATGACAATCACACATCTAGGACTGTAGCTTATTTTCCCACAAAATTTCATACCGATCCCTCCACATTAAGCGTTATCAAAGATTTTCGGTCTCCCCAGTGTCACCAGATCCGGTCGGGATTTAAAATAATAGCTCTCAGACACAATATCCTTCCAAACATCAAATTTCATTAAGATGCGATCACCCCTTCGTAATTTATAAATCCCTCATTTTTTCTAATTTTTCCGATTTAACCGTCCACCACTCCCCCCAGATGGTCGAATCGAGGAAACGACACTTTCTAATTTAATCTGTTCTGGTTCCTGATAAGCCCGCCAACTTTCATCGTCCTAGCTTACCTAGAAATGCCTAAAGTATCAAAACCGGGACAAACAGACCGACAAAATTTGCGATCGCTATATGTCACTTGGTAGATACCAAGTACCATAAAAACCCTAGAAGTACGTGTCGAGAGGCCAGTGTTATGTTACTGCCAACAAGAAAAACATTAAGTTACAATAATGTCTTCTCGTCAAATCGCACACTTGTAGTTTATCACAGAAAAATCAGTGTAGAAAATTTTGTTTCTAATTTTGGAATCTTCGTCTTTGTTGTTTGAGTAAAAATAGAGGTAAAAAAGATGCTATTGGCGCATAATATGACTGGTTTTTCGAACATTTCCGAAGCCCTAAAAGATATGTGGGCAAAAGACAGTGTCCAGCTACATACCAGTAAAAATATTTTCAAATACTAAATATTTTGCTCTACAAAGCAAATACTGTACATGTTCTAATACAAATTAATATGTCTACAGATTTACACTTATTAAACCAAACTTATTTCTCCTTTGAAAGCTTTTTTGCCTTGGAGCAATAATTAAATATAAGTTATTGGCTCATAATATGAAGGATTTTTCGTAGAAGTTCAAAAATCCTTAAAATATTTGGCAAGAACACGGTGTTCTGTTACTATTAATAAACAGAACAATGAAACACTAAAATTTATGCTCATGAAAGCACAAACTTTCTGTAATATAGGATTCCCCCCATTTAATTGTCATATTTTTATTTTGTTGTTTTTCACAAACTTAATAATTTTTCAATCACAGAGTTCTGCTGCCAGTTCATATGATCACTGGTAAAAAAAAAAAAATAATAAAAAATATGTGGCAAAAAGCAGCATTCCGTTACTACCAATAAAGAGAACAATAAAATACTGGCATTTCTTACTTTTAGGGATAGTTACTTTAGGGCCCAAAAAATCTCAAAATCTCTCCATAAACCTTTCTTTCAAAAACTATCTCGAAAACATCAGGCACCACACAATCTATTGAGTATTCACCAATAAATTTATTTCATTAATAAAACAATTTCCCATGGAAATGAACAGTACAATACATGAGCTTTTTAACAGGCTCCACACAAAGTTGCGCCGATTCACAAGAATACTGGGGGAGAGATGGGACCAATATGTGTTTTTCAGTCCCTAGAGATGGACAAATTCCGTGTTTTTTTAGAGTTTTCGGAACGAAAAAGCAAAAGAAAAGACATTTTTCCCCTGGAATGAGTATTCTTCAAAAGCTAGAGGGGGGAAATTACTATTGTCCGTCACCTCTAAAGATATAAACAATTCTCGAAACAACAAATACATTTTAAATAGAGCACTTAGTGAGAGTAATTTTTTCCATAAGATTTTTTACTAAAGGCCATCAAAACCATTGAAACCAATAAGTGAGTAGAATATCTGAAAAAAAAGTTTACCACATGTCATTAATATCACCTGAACCAGTAAGTCATTTGACGACAAAGCCGTATCCAAATAAGGGGAGGGATATTTGTCAGACTCGTAAAAATTAACAAAAAAAAATGCACATACACACCTTTTTGGTCTTTTTACAGTTTTTATAGCCCATTCCCCCTTTCTAATCTAAAAAATACACCCCCCCCCCCATCCGAAAAATCCTTGGTACGCATTTGCTAGGGAGTGTGGATTTGGCAATACAATTTGACTAATCATCTTACAAAAAAGATACTTACCACAAGCCATCAAAACTACTTGAAACGATAAGTGAGCCATCTCTGTTGAAATGTACAGCACTGACAGGGTCTGAATGAGCCGGCAGAGTCTTCAGACACTTTCCTGTTTTGACATCCCACAGCCGAACACTTTCATCAAACTAGTATAAACAACAAACAAACGAAGGTAAGAAGGCGAAAGAAAATCCAGAAACAACATAAAAACATATAAAACATAACACAGATAAAACAACATCGAGTAGGATTTTTGGTTGCCGTAAAACTGCACCCTTGTTTACAGAAACTCATTAAACTAACACCACGGGCAACTCCAACCCTTGTTTTTTCTTAACTTGAATTTTTTTTCAAGAAGTGGGATATTTAAATGTTTTGGTTTTAGTTTGACTCTATTTGTGTTACTTTGAGTTAACAAATAAATCTGTATGACGATGGCAATGCCTGTGATTTTTATATTTTTAGTGCGTTATTTTTTAATGTGACAAGAACTGCCACTAATCGGCAAACGCTCTAAAATAACAGGTATGAACGACTAAATAACGCCCAGTTTGACTAATCAGAGGGATGTCATGAGTCAATAAGGGCTCTGCTACTTTAGATCTCATGCCCAGAGTTTGTGAGCTTCAATTGGGTCAGTTGCCATGCAATTGAACTCTTTTTTGCTGGAATCCATTAAACTGACACCATGAGCAACTCCGACCCTCTTTAACTGAGCCTCCCTTTGACCTAACTACTGTTAACATTACCCCAGTTAACAAAACCCATATTCAAGTCACATCCATGCCCCTCAACCCTATATTCGACCCATTCAACTCAACTGCTATCTAACTCAACTCTCATTCAACTCCACCCCCATGAAATTGCACCTTCATTCAACTCAATGGTCTTGCAAATCAACCCAAATACAACCCAATCTCGTCCCACAACCCTCATTCAGCTCAATCCCCACGCAAGTCAACCCTTGGTTGAATCAACTGAACTTGTTTTAGTAAAATATGGTTGAGTTTAACAAGGGTTGAGCATTATGGGGTTAATATAAATGAGCTTAGAATTACGTGGGAGTGCGCGGAGGTGTTGCACGGATGAGTAAGTAAACCGAGGGTTCAGTTGGAAAAAATGTTCAGTTGAACGGAGTTCAGCTAAACAGGGGTTCAGTAACAATGATACCATGATCTTAAGTTTAGGAAAGAAGAGGTACTAAAAGAAAATACTGATTTTTCGACAGGAATGCAAAGCCGTATTATAGAAAAAAAATACAGAAGAGAAATAAACCTTTCAAAATAGAGTTACTAAGGAAATTAAAACCAGTTGGAAAAAAAAACAAAGCAGATGCCTTAAATGACGAAGACAAGAAGGTGACAGAAACACAAAATATTAATGAAACGATCATTTAAAACTAACTTGGGCAAGATATCCGCCGGTATGATACAAAGGTACCAAAAGCATGCGAAAGCTTTTTTTAAGTTTTGGAAGTACAAATTGGCATCACAGATCAACAGTTGAAGTGTGAACAGTTCTGTCTTATTTGTTGTGTCTGCGGTTGTCCTTTCTTATTAAAGAGTTGTTGTAGTTTTCAATCAATCTACACATATTACAGGTATTTTTACAGAATTTTATTTTATTTGCTATGTATGTTTGTGGTTCCGGTACAAAATTTGTATTCAAATTTTTCCAATAGCTTCTACTTGTCTAAATAATAGGAGTTTTCTTTCATTTTTGGTCATATTAAAAATTTTGTTATTCTGATGATGAAAAAAAAACTTTTTGGAGCAGTTATATATATTAATAAAATTGTTTAAAAAAAAACCTTTTTAATTTATATTTTCATCAGTTGATAATGATGACAAAATTGTACTGGTGGCTTTAGAAAAAAAAATTATTTGCAATAAAAACAAAGATAAACGGATGACAGAGATCGCAAGTTCAAAGTTGAGTGGACCGAGAATTTTGCGTTTATCTAAAACTTGAATGGACTTCTGACATGTCCTACTTCTACGGAGAAATTCGCACATAACAAGAAGTCAAATTCAGATAGATACTTTATGAGAAAGCACGCGTCATTTAGCACTAAATATCCTACCAGTGATGCAAGAAAGTGAGCAGTTGAGGAACTTCAGATAATAGTTGAGGAGCTATAAAACAATAATTTTAAATATGGAAGCATTTTTCTGCTTCAGGTTTCTGGAATTTAAAATAGCAGAGCGACTTTAGCATTGGTCAAAAATCCTCTTAATGATAGCTGAGTTTAAAATGTCATGCTTTAAAAAATTGACATTGGTAGCTTTGAAATACAATTGCTAGATTTTAATAAAAGGAGATATGGCACTCTAAATTCGACGTTTTTTAACTGATTAAATAAAAAAAACAAGTTTTCTTTAACTGAAAGTAGGGACCGACATTAAAACTTAAAACGAACAAAAAATTCTCAGTATATGAAAGGGGCTTTTCCTCCTCAACGCCCCGCTCTTTACGCTAAAGTTTGACTCTTTCTCTTAACTCTACTTTTTAAAACAGTAAAAAAAACTTTGGCGTCAAAGAGCGTGGGAGGGAGCCTAGGTGCCCTCCCATTCTTCGGTCACTTAAAAGGGGCACTAGAACTTTTAATTCCCGTTTGCATGAGCCCTCTTGCAGCATTCTAGGACCACTGGGTCGCTAAGATCTCCCCTGGGAAAACAAAAATAAATTAACACGCACCCGTGATCCATCTTCTGGCAAAAAATACGAATATCCACGTTTTTGTAGATAGGAGCTCAAAACTTCTACGGTGGGGTTCTATGATGCGCTGAATGCGACGGTGTGATTTTCGTTAAGATAATACGACTTTTAGGGGGTGTTTCCCCCTATTCTCTAAAATAAGACAAATTTTCTCAGGCTCATAACTTTTGATGCGTAAGACTAAACTGGATGAAACTTATATATTTAAAATCAGCATTAAAATGCGATTCTTTTCATGTAACTATTGGTGTCAAAATTCTATTTTTTAAAGTTTGATTGGATATACTAGAGAAGAAAAAATGAAATCTTAGCTCACAACACAAGTGGTAGGCTTTGAATGACCTGGAACAGGAAAACACAATAATTTTCAACGCTTGAAATAGTATCCCTGACTCTTAGGATCAACTGAAAAAGCATGTCGTTTGTTGTTTAGTATCCCTATTAGTATCCCTGCTCAGTCCTACAAATATATGCGAAAAATCTTTTTTCAAGCATGAACATTATCAAGAGTAAACTAAGAAGTCATCTTATTGATAACGGAACGAAACACACCTAAAACGAGATATCCCTATTCCTGAGATATTGCAGATAAACCCTTTTGACAATTAATTGGACGCACAGTCTTTTGATTTAGTTCAACGTCCAGCTTTTGAGAAAAGCTTATGTGGATGAATAACCATTAGAAAGAGAAATATTGGATGTTGCCAGAACAAGAGCCATACTCCTTTCCCCCATAAAAGGGTGGAAGATTTCGATGACATGACAAAATTCAGCATCTCTAAAAATGTTGGAAGACATTTCCACCTTGTAAAGAATAATACAAACCTCAATACAACTATCCCTTCCTCAGTTAAGATGATACTTACCGACCCAGAGACGATCAGATTGGATTGGGGGTTGAAGTTACAGCAAAACACATAATTTGAATGTCCTTTTAGTGTTTTCAAGCATTTTCCCTGGAAAAGAGATATTAATTTTAAAAAATCTCTCGTTTCACAGGTAAATTTTTCTGTTCTATTATTCATAGGTAGTTTTTGCAAATAGCAAACTTAAAATAATGTATATAATGGGCAAAGTAGGCCTTACAATTGTATGTACAGAATCTTATAGGAAAAACTTGGGCTCGTAAGTTTCTTAAGGTTGTATGATGAAATGATTCCCCTCTTGTAAAGGACTGAATCGATTAAAAAAATAATAATTCACTATAATTGAAACAAAATTAGAAGTTAATATAATCTGTAACATTGTTTCAAATAATTTAACTTAATAATACGTCTTACTATTAACAAAGTGCCTTATCTGTTTAAAGACGTGGTCATGAAATTAAAAATACCACAATTACTCTCGCAATGAGAGATTGTTGGCCTTAAAATTCAGCTTCATGAAAATGGATGGTTCGCCATCTCTGCTAAATACTGTAGACAGACGCGTACGCAAGTGGGGGGGGGGGATGTTCCTTCTCCCACAGTTATAAAAAATTGTTGTCTCCAATGAATAGTGCAGTGCTAAGCGTGTTCCTCTCGGGAAACTTAACCTCCCACAGAAAATCCAACCGTAGATATTTCCCCTTCCCGCTGAAAACTCCCGCCACATACAAAATTAAGAAGCCAAAAAGAAAGTGTGACAGATGAAAATGGTAAAGAAAAGAAGCAGTTTTGGAATGTACTACCACTATTCCAAATTATAGGCGGAAAATATGATGCAAAAACATTCTGTTTTTTTTTCATTTTCAAACTTGTATTTTACATTAATTCTTTTACGAGTTTTCAGGCTTGATTTATCACAACAATGTAAGATTAAGATCTAAAAACAAGAGCTAAGAGCTCATATGGCACTTTTGACGAGGTCGAAAGAGCCAAGAGCGAAGAGCTCATATGGTATGAATTCTAGCAAAATTCTAAGAATCAATAAATTGCTTTAAAAGGAAAATCAGAGGCTTAATGCCGGTCGAGATTTAATATAAGAGCTCTGAGTCACGAGGTCCTTCTAAATATGAAAATTCATTAAGATCCGATCACCCGCTCGTAAGTTAAAAATACCTCAATTTTTCCTCTCCCTTCAGTCCCCCAGATGGTCGAATCGGAGAAAAAGACTTTATCAAGTCAATTTGTGCAGCTCCCTGACACGCCTATCAATTTTCATCGTCCTAGCACGTCCAGAATTACCAAAATCGCCAAAAAACTGAGCCCCACCACCTAACTCCACCAAAGAGAGCGGATCCCGTTTGGTTACGTCAATCAAGTATCTACGACATTTATAAGCGTTTTCAAAGATTTCCGGTTTCCTCATCCAACTCCCCCCAATGTCAAAATATCTGGTCGGGATTTGAAATAAGAGCTTTGAGACATGAGCTCCTTCTAAATATCAAATTTCATTAAGATCCGGTCACCCGTTCTTAAGTTAAAAATACCTACAATTTTTTTGATTTTTCCAAATTAACAACCCCCAGCTCCCTCAAAAAGAACAGATCCGTACCAATTATGTCAATCTCGTATCTAAAACTTGTGCTTATTCTTCCCATCAAGTTTCATCCCGATCTCTCCACTCTAAGGGTTTTCCAAGATTTTCCGTTTATAAGATTTCTGTTTCTCCCCTCCGAACCTCTATGTCCCCGGATCCGATTGAATTTGAAAATAGAACATCTTAAACTTAAGATTCTTCTATATATCAAGTTTCATTAAGATCCGACCACCCATTCGTATGATACCTCGATTTTAACGTTTTCCAAGAATTCCAGTTTCCCCCTCCAACTCCCTTCAATGTCACCGGATCTGGTCGAGATTAAAACGAAAATTCTAAAGCTCAAGATTCTTCTAGATATCAAATTTCATTAAGATCTCATTATTCGTTCGTAAGTTAGAAATACCTCATTTTTTCTAATTTTTCGAATTGCTCCCCCCCCCCAACTCCACCAAAGAGAGCGGACGCGGTCCGATTATGTCAGTCACCTATCTTGGACTTATGCTTATTCTTTTCGCCAAGTTTCATCCTGATCTCTCCGCTTTAAGCGTTTTCCAAGATTTCCCGCCCGGCCCCCTAATGACACTGGATTAGGTCGGGATTTAAAATAAGAAATCTGAGTTTCGAGGTCCTTCTATATATGAAATTTCATTATTATACGATCATTCTTTCGTAAGTCAAAAACACCTCATTTTTTCTATTTTTTTAGAATTAATCCTCCCTCCATCTCCCTCAAAGAGAGCAGATCCGTTCCGGTTATTCCAATCCCGTATCTGGGACTCGTGCTTATTTTTCCCACCAAGTTTCATCACGATCCCTCAACTCTAAGCGTTTTCCGACATTTTAGGTTCCCCCCTCAATTCCCCCCAATATCACCAGATCCAGTCGGGATTTAAAATAAGAGCTCTGAGACACAATATTCTGCAAAACTTCAAATTTGATTAAGATCCAATCACTCCTTCGTAAGTTAAAAATATCTCATTTTTCTAATTTTCAGAATTACCCCCCCCCCAAATCCCCCAAACGGAGCAGATCCCTTCCGGTTACGTCAATCACATATCTAGGACTTCTGTCTATTTTTCCCACCAAGTTTCATCCCGATCCCTCCATTCTAAGCGTTTTCCAAGATTTTATGTTCCCCCCAGCTCCCCTCCCCCCAATGTCACTGGATCTGGTCGGAATTTAAAATAAGAGCTCTGAGACAAGATATCCTTCCAAACATCAAATTTCATTAAGATCCCATCACCCATTCGTAAGTTAAAAATACTTCATTTTTTCTATTTTTCCGAATTAGCCGACCCCCCACTCCCCCCCCCCAGATGGTCAAATCGCAAACACGACTATTTCTAATTTAATCTGGTACGGTCCCTGATACACCTGCTAAATTTCATCGTCCTAGCTTACCTGGAAGTGCCTAAAGTAGCAAAACCGGGACAGACAGAAAGACAGACAGACGACAGAATTTGCGATCGCTATATGCCACTTGGTTAATACCAAGTGCCATAAAAATAAATGAAAATATGAAATTACTCTCAACTTTAGAGAATTTGCTCAATGACGGATGTGCACAGGAATAACATATATGGACTAAAGAGTACGAGCAAACATTTTCCATGGACTTTATCTGGAATCAAACAGAGCCACCACTACCATTTTTTAGGGGGGAGGGGTATCTAAATTTGTCTTGGTGCTTCATTTCTTTTATTTGCTAAAAAATCAACCTCTTTTTCTAAATTTTTTTTAATTATATTTTCTTTTTTGATGATCCTTTGGCTGAAGGATTTTCAAACTTTCAAACTTCAAAATTTGCAAAGTCATCCCAGCATGAGATCACCTGCGCATTGACGCACGCTCCACTACAGTATACTTCGGGATCAGACATATCCTTCCCTCGGAAAGACACCTCCTGCGGATGATCCCACCCTTTAAAATTTTCAGGTCCTTAAAAATCTAAAGACGAACCCCCTCATATATGTAATAATTTCTTTTTGTTTTAAGCTTTAATGTTACTCCTTACTTTCAGCTGAAAAGACTTCGTTCTTTTCATTTAATTTCCCATCGTTTTTTAAATAATGCTGCGATATCCAGCGCCCCCTTCATCCAGCGCCCCCTTCATTATCTTCCCCCACGAAAAATCCCTACAAGGAACGATTTCCTAACATAACCCAACCATGGGACCACATGCGTATAATTCCACAGGGGAGAAGGAGCAATGTATTTAACCAATTTCCTGGTCATTTCCACGAGGGGATTTGGGATATATTACAATTGAAAGTACTTCATTAAAACATATTTGCATCCGTGACCTATTTCTTTGGGAAGAAATGCAAAATTCGTCATTTTCGTATATAGAGTTTGAAACCTGTTCTAATTTTTTGAACCTGTCTGGTTTTCATTGCAATTACTTGCTTCTTGGATCTGTTATCACCACTTCCAAAGATCTGGCAAATTCCCTCAAGTTAGCGGCGTTTAACATTTAATAACAAACTTAATAAGCAATACACAGGAGGTGTCTTTCCGAGGGGAGGATATGTCTAATCCCGAAGCATGCTACATTTAAGCGTGCGTCAATGCGCATGTGATTTCATGCTGGAATGACTTCACAAATTCATTCATACAAAGTTTGAAAATCTTTCAGGCAAATCATCAGTAGGATGGCAATAGACACTTTAAACGGCCAGTAAACCCTTTGAATCCGGGTCCCGGCATTTTTTTAAAGCTTCTTCAGGAAACAGGTGTTATTTACGTTATAGGAATTGTTTGTTTACTCATGCAAATATTTTCTTCAAGACTTCTTTGTTTGTTACGTAATAGGACCCGTAAGAGTTCAGGGCCCGCCAATCAAGATGCAAACGTGCGCATTACATCATAGTTTTTTTTATTGATTGTTTAAAAATCTACTAAGGCCAAGAAAAACCTTCACACCCACCAGTAGGGACCGTTCAAGACAATGGGCCCTAGCAGTCAACTCCAACAGAGCCCTAGCAACTAATTTCAAGGGGACCCTAGCGAGCAATTTCATCGGGGCCCCAACGAGCAATTCTAAAGGGCCCCTAGCAACCAATTCCTTCGGAGGCCCTAGCAAGCAATTCCAAACGGACCCAGCAAACAATTTTAACAGGGTCCTACCATTCAACTCCAACGGGGGCCCTAGGGAGAATACCAAATGGGGGGCTGTAGCGAGCAATTCCAACGGAGTCCTAGCAACCAATTATAACGGGGACCAGGCAAGCAATTACACCGGGGCTCCTAGCAGACAATTCCAAAAGGGCCCTAGCAGTTAATTGCAACAGAGCCATAGCATCCAATTCCAACAGGGCCCTAGCATCCAATTTCAACAGGGCCCTAGCAGTTAATTCCACCGGGGCCCTAGGAACCAATTTCACCAGGCCCCTTACAAAATATTCCGACGGAGGGTCTCCCAATCAAGATGCAAACGTAGACGCTACATCATATTGACTATTTAAAAACCTAAGGACGTAAGGAAAAACCCTAAGTGCCATCCTAAGTAGGGACCAAGTCATTAATTATAACCCATTTATTAGGTTTTTTTCCCTATTTAATCAGAGGGCCTTTTTATGCATTGTTGATAGTAGATAACGGAATTTCCTGTTATTTCAAACAAAAAAAGGTGAGCTGTTATGTGATCCAACATTCATTTTTCAAGAACAAAAACGATGTATTATACAATGATTTGTTTAATCGCCTGGCGGGTCTTAAACAATACAATGGTACCCTTGTTTGTTATGAAATGGTACAGTACACCTGATTGTTATGGTATAGTACACATGTATGTCACAAAATACCAAAACACACCTGTTTGTTATGTAATGACATAGGGAATGTTTACCTATGTTGAGAATGACGTAGTCTTGCGTGACTAGTTAGTCTTATTGAAAATGATGTAATCTCGCGTGACTTGTTAGAGTTCAAGGACCCGTGAGGAACCCGTCAGGGACCCCCCCCCCTCCCCGCTTGTAACTGACGTCACACACGTGGGTGTTTCAGAATGGCGGCGCACAAGTGAATGTTATGTAATGACAAAACATATGAGGGATGTTACGTAATACTGTAAGAGGTATTTTTTCTTCAGGAAATTATTTTCTTTAATGCGTTTTTTTTTAGTAAAAGTCTTTTACTCTCTTGTATCTTTAATGTGCTATCAGAGATAAAATAAAACCGAGAGTATCCTTATTGCTAGAACATGGGACATCTTCACATACGGTCAAATGTCTATGTGTTTCCTCCTCGCTACACAGAGTTTTAACGGAAAAATAAAAAATATAGCTCTCAATATGAATTTCTGGTGTTTTTTTCCAAGAAAAATATGCCAAATACGAAAAAAATACGCTTCTATGATTCAAATGTTTCCCTTTCAATCAGGGGGACCAGACCTGGGCTCAAAAAATTTGAATTATATTTGAAAACTCACAAATATAGCTCTTAATATGACTTTTCAGAATGTTTTC
>NC_088864.1:6033155-6047802 GCF_032884065.1 Artemia franciscana
TACACATATGTACTATAGTTTTACGTGATATATAGGTGTATTAAACCATAAAAATCAGTTTTAATACACAATAACATAACAAACAAGGGTACTACAGTATTGCATAGGACCCGCGATGCAAGTAAACAAACCATTGTATAAGGAGTTGTTTTTGTTCTTGAAAAATACACAGGATCAAGTATCGCCTTGCCTTTTGTTCTTGGAAATAACGGAAAATTCGTTTGTCAACCTTCTAGAATGAAAATAAAGGCCCTGTGCGTAAAGCTGAAAAAACCTGTGTGAATGGTTTATGATCAATTTGGACTAGGTCCCTACTTGGGATGGCTCTTAAGGTTTTTCCCTACACCCTTAGGCTTTTAAGCAATCAATGGAAAAACTATGATGTAACGTCTATGTTTGCATCTTGATTGGCACCCTCCCTTCTTTGGAATTCGCTGCTAGGGGGCATGTGACTTTGGTTACTAGGGCCCCGGTGGAATTGACTACTTGGGCCTAGTTGGAATTGGGTGCCTGGGGCTCGTTGGAAATGTCTGCTAGGCAACCTGGTGGAATTGCTCACTAGGGCCCCGTTCGAATGGCTCGCTAGGGCCCCGTTGTAATTGCTTGATAAGGCTCCCTGTTGGAATTGCTCGCTAGAGCACCTGTTGGAATTGAATACTATGGCCCCATTGGGATTTTCTGCTAGGGCCCCGGTGGAATTGTTCGCTAGGGCCCCCGTTGGAATTGCTCCCTAGGGCCACCGTTGGAATTGCTCACTAAGGCCCCCGGTCGAATTGCTCTCTTGGGTCCCTGTTGGAATTGGTTGCTAGGGACCCATTGGAGTTGACTGCTAGAGGCCGATGTCTTGAGGGTTCCCTACTGGTGGACCCCGGAGGCCCTCCATTAGCTAACAAACATCTTACATAACTAACACGTGCATCTCGAACAAGTTTTAAAAAAGGGCAGGGACCGGGATTCAATGAGGATACTTGCCAATTAATGTGCCAATGGCCATACTACTATGATCATATCGGTGTGATGGAAGAACCATTAAATTTTTTTGGCATCGAAAAAGCAAAAAGCTACACTTGCATCTAAAGGAATGAAAATTTGCGCATGTTTAAGATACGCTGGATAGCTATATAGATGAGGAAGATAAATACTAACAATTATTTAGACAAGTCTTAATTCAAAACATAAGCACACCCTGCCATACTTACAAGCTTTCTGAATGGCAGTAAGAGCATATAATCCAGCAATCAATTTAGATTGAATGGTAAGTAATCAATCCGTTTCAACTGAATGGTAAGTAATCATTCAGTTTCGACTGAATGGTAAGTAATCAAATCGTTTCAACCGAATGGTAGGTAATCAATCCGTTTCGACTGAATGGTTGGTAATCAATCCGTTTCGACTGAATGTTGAGTAATCAGTCCGTTCCGACTGAATGGTAAGTAAGCAATTCGATTCGACTGATTGGTAAGTAATTAATCCGTTTCAACCGAATGGTAAGTAATCAATCAGTTTCGACGGAATGGTAAGTAATCAATCCGTTTCGACTGAATAGTTGGTAATTAATCCGTTTCGACTGAATGTTGAGTAATCAGTCCGTTCCAACTGAATGGTAAGTAATCAATTCGATTCGACTGATTGGTAAGTAATTAATCCGTTTCAACTGAATGGTAAGTAATCAATCAGTTTCGACAAAATGGTAAGTAATCAATCCTTTTCGACAGAATTGTAAGTAATCAATCAGTTTCGACTGAATGGTAAGTAATCAATCCGTTTAGACTGAAAGGTAAGCAATCAATCCGTTTCAACTGAATGGTAAGTAATCAATCCATTTAAACTGAATGGTAAGTAATCAATCAGTTTTGATTGAATGGTATGTAATCAATCCATTTCGACAGAATTGTTAAGTAATAAATCAGTTTTGACTGAATGGTAAGTAATTAAACCATTTCGACAGATAGTAATCTATCCGTTTCAAATGAATGATTAGTAATCAATCCGTTTCGACTGAATGATGAGTAATCAATCCGTTTCGACTCAATGGTAAGTAATCAATCCGTTTCAACTGAATAGTAAGTAATCAATCCGTTTCAAGTAGTTGGTAAGTAATCAATCCGTTTCGACTGAATGGTAATTAATTAATCCGTTTCGACTGAATGGTAAGTAATCAATCTATTTCGACTGAATGGTAAGTAATCAGTCCATTTTAACAGAATGGTAAGTAATGAATCAGTTTCGACTGAATTGTAAGTAATCAATGCATTTTGACAGAATTGTAAGTAATCAATCAGTTTCGACTAAATGGTAAGTAATCAATCCATTTCAACGGAATGGTATGTATGGTTACTATTCAATGACTTTAGGTTTAATGCTGAGCTTTATTTTTCTTTGAAAACTTATTTTGAGGAAAAATATTTTTTTTAATTAACTTGTGTTCGTTCTATATTTACAGTCTTTTATATGGAAAAATAAAATGATATTTTAAATCTTTTCGGTATTTGTTCTATTAGAAACCAGTTTGCTATTTGAATGTAGGAGAAAATTTTTTTTTTAATTTTTAACAATATACACCCTTTTGAAACTCTGGATGCAAATAGTATTGTTTAATTTAATTTATATCTTCTCAAGTTGATCTGAAAAATAAAACTTAATACCGCTGCCAAAATTGTTTCTACGCTCTTTGACAAGCTGGATACACTTAAACTCGTTTGATTTAGTTAAATTGTAAGAGTAAAAGTTGCAACAGTAACAGCTTTGAATGTTTCCACTTACTACCCTTAGTCGTCATTGGGGTAGGGGAAACCAGCCAACGTTGGGAAACCAAAATTCAAAAGTCCAGTATTTCACCACTGATCGACCTCTTTGAAATATCTTTAACTCAATATGATTGTGCCGGCATACACTTTCATTCTTCAAAAAGAGAAGTTTGTAGTCAGTGAATCAACTTATTAAAATGAAAATGATTTTTTTGGACGTGTCTCAACCTGGGCAGGACGTAAGCCCAGGTTGGGACATTATATGAATTATAGCCAATTTCTTGTTTTAAACACATTTATTGAAAATACATAGTAAAATACAAATACAAATATAATGAGAAGTTGTTTTGCACTCAGCAAATGTCAACTCTTAGCTTGATTAAATAAAAAAAACTAGTTTTTTTAACTGAAAGTAAGGAGCGACATTAAAACTTAAAACGAACAGAAATTACTCCGTATATGAAATGGGTTTTCCCCTCCGCAGTCCCTCGCTCTTTACGCTAAAGTTTTTAATTGTTTTAAAAAGTAGAATTGTGGCAAAGAGTGAAACTTTAGCGTAAAGAGCGAGGGACTGCGGAGGGGACAACCCATTTCATATACGGAGTAATTTCTGTTCGTTTTAAGTTTTAATGTCGCTCCTTACTTTCAGTTAAAAAAACTAGTTTTTTTTATTTAATTTCTGAACGTTTCTGAATTAATGCATGTTTGATTTTGGCTCTCCGCACATGAATTATTGAAATGAAATTAGTATATTAATTTTTTTTGGCTAAAACGTCTGTACACTTCCCAATAACCATTACTATATGTAAACACTGGTCAAAGTTTGTAACTTGCAGCCCCTCCCCCAGGAATTGTGGGGGAGTAAGTCATTCCCAAAGACATAGTTATTATGGTTTTCGACTATGCGGAACAAAATGGCTATCTTAAAATTTTAATCTGTTGACTTTTGGAAAAAATTAGCGTGGGAGGGGGCCTATTTGCCCTCCAATTTTTTTATCACTTAAAAAGGGCACTAGAACTTTTTATTTCCGTAAGAATGAGCCCTCTTGCGACACTCTAAGACCACCTGGTCGATACGATGACCCCTGGGGAAAAGAAAAAAACAACAACAAACAAACAAATAAACACGCACCCGTGATTTGTCTTCTGGCAAAAAATATGAAATTCCACATTTTTTTAGATAGGAGCTTGAAATTTTTGCTATAGAGTTCTCTGATATGCCGAATGCGATAGTGTGATTTTCGTTAAGATTCTACGACTTTTAGGGGATGTTTCCCCCTTTTTTCCAAAATAGGGCAAATTTTCTCAGGCTCGTAAGTTTTGATGACAAAGACTAAATTAATTGGAACTTATATATTTAGAATCAGCGTGAAAATTCGATTCTTTTGATGTATCTTTAAGCATCAAAATTCCGTTTTTTAGAGTTCCGTTTACTATTGAGCCGGGTCGCCCCTTACTACAGTTCTTTACCACGAACTGTTTGAAAAGAAAATAATTCGGTATTTCGGGGCTTCTGACATTATTACTCCTTTGCGGAAGTTAGGCTCAAAATGGAAAAAGGATTATATTTTTTCTCTGGGTCCCTTCCACCTCTTAGTTCGTTTATTTTCCCGTTAGTTTTCACCTGTTTTCGCTTTATAGTTGTGTTATCTCTTAGCAGTTCTTTCGTTAGTTGAGTTATGGTTGTGGTATATATGTTTTATCGCTCGTATAGTTGTGTTATTTTCAAATTATACTCCATAATAGAGAGGCTCCGAAGACCCAGCATTGTATATTAACCTCTGAATTTGACATTTTTTTCTAACGTGACCAGATTCGTCCTGCGCCCTTTTCATTGAATTTTTTCCCCCATGGCATATTTCTCCAAGGAAAGATCCTCCCACATAGCCCCCTCCCTCAACCCTACCCCCAAAACCAAAAAAAAATCCCCCTGAAAACGTCTGTACACTTCCCAATAACCATTATTATATGTAAAAACTGGTTGAAGTTTGTAACTTGCAGCCCCTCCCCCAGGAACTGTGGGGGAGTAAGTCACCCCCAAATACATAGTTATTATGATTTTCGACTATGCTGAACAAAATGGCTATCTCAAAATTTTGATTTGTTGACTTTGGGAAAAAAAATGAGCGTGGGAGGGGGCCTAGATGCCCTCCAATTTTTTCGGTCACTTAAAAAGGGCACTAGAACTTTTCATTTCCGTTAGAATGAGCCCTCTTGCGACATTCTAGGACCACTTGGTCGATACGATGACCCCTGGGAGAAAAAAAAAAAAATAAATAAATAAATAAACACGCACCCGTGATTTGTCTTCTGGCAAAAAATGCAAAATTCCACATTTTTGTAGATAGGAGCTTGAAACTTCTACAGTAGGGTTCTCTGATACGCTGAATCTGATGGTGTCATTTTCGTTAAGATCCTACGACTTTTAGGGGGTGTTTCCCCCTATTTTCCTAAATAAGGCAAATTTTCCTAGGCTCGTAACTTTTGATGGGTAAGACTAAACTTGATGAAACTTATATATTTAAAATCAGCATTAAAATGCGATTCTTTTGATGTGGCTATTGATATCAAAATTCAATTTTTTAGAGTTTTGGTTACTATTGAGCCGGATCGCTCCATACTACAGTTCATTACCACGAACTGTTTGATATTGAAAGACAAAAACATTTGCCTGAAGGTTGTTCCCTTGGTAATAGTTGGAGAAGAAAGAACCGCATCTATTTTGTCATGTTTCACCGTCTCTATATCAACCACGGAAGGATAGATAAATTTTCAAACATATTTTTGAGATTTCCTCAAGTAAGAAGCTTTATAATCACTATCTTCCTTACCATTTAGTTTTTCAACTATGTTACCAATGTAAAAGAAAGTGATGCTTTTTTGTAAATTGAATTGGCGGAAGACAAATGTCCCAGCTTGGAGATTCTGGGCATTTTTTTTTTTTTTTTTTTTTTTTGCCAGAAAGAAGATCACAGATGCGTGTTTTTTTTTCAGGGGTGGCAATATCAAGCCAAAAGATCAAAAAAAGATTCAGTTGAACGGAAATCAAAAATTTTGGTGCCCTTTTTCAGTGACAAAAATATTACAAGATGACAAGCCCTCCTCCCACACCCCTTTTTTACTAAAGATATCCAATAACAAACTTTGAGGTAGTCATTTGATTCAGTATAGCTGAAAGGTTCAATATCTGGGTCATTGGGGATGACATGACCTCCCGTAGTCTCTGGGGACAGGGCTGTACGTTACGTGATTTGTCCATTATTCATATTTAGTATTCGTTATTCGGAAATACACAGACATTTCGGGGGAGAACTTTTTGTGGGGGTGGCGGTGACCAAAATTTTTTCAGTGACCATAAAATATTACAAGATGACTAGCCCCCCCCCCCCCCCAGACCCCCATTTTACTAAAGATATCCAATAACAAATTTTGAGATAGCCATTTGATTCAGTATAGCTGAAAGGGCCGACATTTGTGTCTCTGAGGATGACTTGACCTCCCGTAGTCCCTGGAGAAAGGGCTGTAAGTTACGCGATTTGTCCATTATTCAAATTTTGTTTTCGTAATTCGGAAATACACGGACATTTCGGGGGAGAATTTTGTGTGGGGGTGGCGGTGGAATTTTCACACGGAGAATTTCATGGGGGGGGGGAGACTTTCGAGAAGAATTTCTCAGACAAAATTTTCACGGAGGGGAGGATGGGAGAAGGAGGGGGATTTCTGGCATGATCGAAAACGGTCTGAATACAAAAAAGTTCCTTCAACTGAAAGTAAGGCGCAACATTAAAACTTTAAGAATTTTAAGACTTTACAACAAAAAGAGGGGAATTGAGGAGGGTCATCCCCCTCATATACGGAATAGTTTCTGTTCCTTCCGAGTTTTAATATTGCTCCTTACTTCTTTTTTTTTTGCTGTTTACATTTGCTACACAAGGGCGTCAATCCCGGAAAATGTACGACGAGTAACGATTTTTTTTTTATTATACAAAAAAGGACACTTTTGGAAATATCGATGACAGGGGTCATCTCCCTCTCCCATAAATGGCATCCCTAATCATGATAGGGGGAAAATGTATATACATATGATTTGTTTCAGAGAATAAAAGATAATGAGTCAATGAATCAAAATCATTTTCAGCACGTTTTATTATCTTATTGTCAGTTGAATCTATGTTGTTGTTTAGAGGAGTGTCTCTTTTATTACATGATTCGTGCCATGGAGAAGGAATTGTATATATCTGATTTAATTTCTAAGCATATCCCATCCTTCAGAGCATAACCACTATTCAAAGCTTTGGTTTCCTCATATGTTAACAGAAACGTACAAAAACTAGGTTTTACGAGCAACACAAGCTATCTGATTGGGTCAAACACAGGACAGAGATTGAGGCATTAGTTTTCCAGCGACAGATTTTACTCTAAAAATTATCTGCTACAAAATATACTCACTGACAGAGAATCCTGTTATAAGACAGCCATACAAATGAAAATAAGTGATTTATACTCTTTTGATATTGGGAAAAATATTTCACCTCCCTATCCCCCAGAAAAAAACCTAAGTCTCTTGCCCAGCCCCACCGCCCCCTCCCAAAACGATCATTCTTGAAAGTTCGGAAGGGAGCAATAGCATCGAGGCAAAATGGGATAGACTTAAAAAGACAATAAAAAACATGGCGATTAATGTTTTAGAAATTACCATAGATTAAAAATATTAGAAATCAGAAACATTATCTTGTTCCCTCTTAAACACATATATATAATTCTCCTTGTCCCCCTTTCCCAGCAAAAATATTCTGAAAGATTTCATCTCTCCACATAAAATAGCATAGTTTCAAGCAACGCATGCAACTTGTGAAAAAACCATATCCAAAATGCGATACATTCCCTATATGCTACAAGGGGGAGAAGGCTAATGGCAGGCTTGATCTCATGTTTCCGAGACTGGGAGCTACACACTTTATCGTTTAAACAATCCGGACTTGAGTATTTACACATAAATTGGTTTTACACATTTTGTGCATAACTATATGGAAACAAAACCTTTTTCGCAAACAGGTTTATTCTAGACTTACAGATACTTGCCATGCCGATGATAAATAATAAAGGAACAATAGCTGTAAAATACGTTACCGATGATACATCCCAGATTTTTAGGGTCTTGTCATCTGATGCGGAAACCAGAAACCTACTGTCTGTAGACCAGGCTACGTCCGATATTCCTAGCTTGTGCCCAGTAATAGTTTTCTCGAACTTCCCATCATAGGCTCCCCAAATCTTTAAAACTTTATCAGCAGCTGCAAATAATTACTAATAAGTATACTTAAGGCAGCAATGAAAAACACTATAATTAAAAGTAGCGAAAAGTACAAATTTTTACATTAAACTTCATTATAAAAGGCCATTAGCCATTTAGGGCCCACTAACCAGTTACCTACGCTTTGTCGAAACAAAAGAAAGCAACAAGCCTATAGCCAGCAGAAAAAAAATAAATAATTCCAACGAGTATTTACCTGTATAAAAATAGGTACCTTCAACATTAAGGACCGGAAATAATTTAGAAAGAATAATCTAAAAAAGAAAACAGATAAAATCTAAAATGAAAAACAACGACAATAAAAAGATCCAACCAGTATATCTACAAATTGAAATATATATTGACTTCTTTCTGTGTTCATACAGGTGCCTTGCTATTGTAAATTGCCCAGGATGCATTCATCATGGAGTAAAATTTGGGTATATATTGGTCTTCTTATTTTTATTCTTTTTATTTTATCCCTTTTCTTGTTATTCTTTTTTAACTTAAATCTCTTGTCTGTTTTAGATTATTTCTGTTGTTAACGCTGAAGACACCTAGTTTATATAGCAAAATATTCGTTGTAATTGTTGTCTTTCTTTTGTTTCTAATGCCCATAAACCTGTTGTAATTTTTTTTAGATTTTTCTCTTTTTTTCTTGTCATGATAGGCCAGTTCTGCTTTAGATCTTTTAAACGTTTGTTTTTCAGAACTTTGTTTTAGAGCAAGCAAAAGATAGGTTTCAAAAGATAACATGGCGGCGCAGCGTCTTACAAAGCTGTTCAGCATTAGGGTACCACCTCCTGTAGGTAACTGAACTGTGGATATTGGTGTGACAAAAAACAGTAGAAGTAGAGATGGCTCGCCGGAAAGGGGTGTTACTATCTGTGAACAGAATTGGCTGCAAAAGGTAAGAATCAAATTGGAAGGCAGATTCCACTCATACTACACAGGATTTGATATATCATATGAAACAGTTTGTGGTAACAAACTGATGTAAGGAGGAACCATGCTAAATGGTAGCCAACCTAAAAAATGGAATTTTAATGCCAATAGACACATCAAGAGAATCGGATTTTATGCTGATTTTAAATATATTAGTTTCATCAAGTTTAATCTTATCCATCATAAGTTAAGAGCCTGAGAAAATTTACCTTATTTTAAAAAATAGGGGGAGACACCCCCTAAAGGTAATAGAATCTTAACAAAAATCATACCATCAGATTCAGCATATCAGAGAAATCTACTATAGAAGTTTCAAGCTCCTATCTACAAAAATGTGGAATTTTGTATTTTTTGCCAGAAGAAAGATAACGGATGCATGTTTATTTGTTTCGTTTCTTGTTGTTTTTTCTCAGGGGTGATCGTATCGACCCAGTACTCCTAGAATATGACACGAGGGCTCATTCTAACGGAAATTAGAAGTTATAGTGCCCTTTTTAAGCCACTAAAAATATTAGACGGTACCAAGGCCCCCTCCCACACTAATTTTTCCCAAAGTCACCAGATATAGTTTTAAGATAACCATTTTGTTCAGCATAGTCAAAAAACATAATAACTATGTCTTTGGGGACGAATTATTCCCCCAAAGGCCCCAGGGAAGGCTGCAAGTTACAAACTTTGACCATTGTTTACATATAGTAATGGTTATTCGAAAGTGTACAGACGTATTCAGGAAGATTTTTTCTGGTTGGGGGAGGGAATTACATGGGAAGATCTTTACATGGATAAATTTATCATGGGGGAAGAGAGTTTCCATGAAGGGGTGCAAGATTTTCTAGCATTATAAATAACAAGAGCTAAAAGCTCATATAGCACTTGTGACGAGGTCGGAAGAGCCAAGACCTCATATGGCATGAGCTCTAGCAAAATTCTAAGAATCAATAGATTGCTTTAAAAGGAAAATCAGAGGCTTACTGCCTGTCGGGATTCAAAATAAGAGCTCTGAGTTACGAGGTCCTGATAAATATCGAAATTCATTAAGATCCGATCACCCACTCGCAAGTTAAAAATACCTCAATTTTTCTAATTTTTCCTCTCCCTACAGCCAGATGTTCGAATCGGGGAAAACGACTTTATCAAGTCAATTTTTACAGCTCCCTGACACGCCAACAATTTTAATCATCCTAGCAGGCTCGGAAGCACCAAACTCGCCAAAGCCCTGAACCCCACCACCTAGCTCCCCCAAAGAGAGCGGATCCAGTCCGGTTACATCAGTCACGTATCTACGACATTTATAAACATTTTTCAAGATTTCTGGTTTCCCCCTCCTACACCCCCCGGTGCCAGCAGATCTGGTCGGGATTTGAAATAAGAGCTCTGAGACATGAGTTCCTTCTAAATTTCAAATTTCATTAAGATCCGGTCACCCGTTCTTAAGTTAAAAATACCTCAATTTTTCTAATTTTTCCAAATTAACAACTCCCAGCTCCCCTAAAGAGAACGGTTCCGTACAAATTATGTCAATATCGTATCTATAACTTGTGCTTATTCTTCCCATCAAGGTTCATCCCGATATCTCCACTCAAAGCGTTTTCAAAGATTTTCGAATTCCAAGATTTATGTTTCCCCCCTCCAACCCTCTACATCCCCCAGATCCGATTCAAATTGAACATTGAGCATCTGAGACATAGGATTCTTCTATGTATCAAGTTTCATTGAGATCCAATCACCCATTCGTAAGATACCTCGATTTCACGTTTTCCAAGAATTCCGGCTTCCCCCTCCAACTCCCTTCAATGTCACCAGATCTGGTCGGGATCTAAAATGAGAGTTTTAAAGCAAAAGATCCTTCTAGATATCAAATTTCATTAAGATCTGATCACCCGTTCGTAAGTTACAAAAACCTCATTTTTTCTATTTTTTCCGAATTAATCCCCCCCCCAACTCCACTAAAGAGAGCGGATCCTGTGAGGATATGTTAGTCACCTATCTTGGACTTGTTCTTATTCTTTTCACCAAGTTTCATCCCGATCTCTCCGCTTTAAGCGTTTTCCAAGATTTTTGGCCCCCCCCCCCTCCTAATGACACTGGACCCGGTTGGGATAAAAAAATAAGATATCTGAGTTTCGAGGTCCTTCTAAAGGTAAATTTCATTAAGATACGATCACTCTTTCGCAAGTTAAAAATATCTCATTTTTTCTATTTTTTTAAAATTAACCTCCCCCCCCCATCTTCAAATTTCATTAAGATCCGATCACTCCTTCGTAAGTTAAGATACCTCATTTTTCTAATCTTTCAGAACTACCCCCCCCCCCCCAACTCCCCCAAACAGAGCAGATTCGTTCCGGTTATCCCAATAACTTATCTAGGATTTCTGCTTATTTTCCCCACCAAGTTTCATCCCGATCCCTCCACTCTAAGCGTTTCCAAGATTTTAGGTTCCCCCCTCAAACTCCCCCCAATGTCACTGGATCTGGTGGGGATATAAAATAAGAGCTCTGAGACACGATATCCTTCCAAACATCAAATTTCATTAAGATCCCATCACCCTTTAGTAAGTTAAAAAAAACTTCATTTTTTTTATTTTTTCCAAATTAACCGGCCCCCCCACTCCCCCATCCCAGATGGCCAAATCTGACCATTTCTAATTTAATCTGGTCCCGTCCCTGATACGCCTGCCAAATTTCATCGTCCTAGCTGGCCTGGAAGTGCCTGGAGTAGCAAAACCAGGACAGAAAGACAGACCGACAGAATTTTGCGATCGCTATATGTCACTTGGTTAATACCAAGTACTATAAACACAATGAGAAAATAAATAAAAAAAATCTTTTCAACTGAAATTGAGGAGCAGCATTAAAACCTAAAAAGAACAGAGATTATTATGTATATGAAAGGGTTCGTCTCCTCCTCAATACCTCGCTATTTACGCTAATT
Source organism: Artemia franciscana (assembly GCF_032884065.1). Classification (NCBI taxonomy): domain Eukaryota; kingdom Metazoa; phylum Arthropoda; class Branchiopoda; order Anostraca; family Artemiidae; genus Artemia; species Artemia franciscana. The sequence goes on from NC_088864.1 coordinate 6,045,072, forward strand.
TTTTTTTTAGTAATTTCAACTATTTATTCTATGGTCTTTGTGACTCAGGGGTCATTTCTTTAAAAATTGGGGCAAAATAGAAGCTTTAGTGTAAAGAGCAAGCCGTTGACGAGGGGGCGAACCCCCTCAAATACGTAATAAAAACATACAAATATTGAAGTTCGCTATATAAGTTAATAAAAAAATCACGTATATTTATTACTAATAAAGACGTTCATAAAAAACATTAAAAGTTCTAGCTGCCTTTTTAAGTAACCAAAAAATTGAAGGACAACCAGGCCTCCTCCCCCCCCCCTTCTTTTCTCAAAATCGTCCAATCAAAACCAAGAGACAGTCAATTAGCCGAAAGAAATATACAAGTTTCGTTTTAATTATTCATGTGCGGAGAGCCAAAATCATAGCATGCATTAATTTACAAATGTTCAGAAGTTAAATAATAAAACAAGATTTTTCAACTAAAAGTAGGGAGCGACTTTAAAATAAAAAAAAAAAACAGAAAATATTCCGTATATGAAAGGGGCTGTTCCCTCCTCAACGCCCCACTCTTTATGCTAAAGTTTGACTCTTTCTCACAACTGTATTTTTTAAAACAATAAAAAACATTCAAAACTTCAAAACATTCAAAACTTTGAATCAAAAAACATAAAAACTTAAAACAAACAGAAATGATTCTGAACATGAAAGGGGCTGTTTCTTCCTCAACACCCTGCTCTTTACGCTAAAGCCTATATATAAGGCCTAAATATATATATATATATATATATATATATATATATATATATATATATATATATATATATATATATATATATAAAATATATATATATATATATATATATATATATATATATATATATATATATATATATATATTTATATATATATATATACATACATATATATATATATATATATATATATATATATATATATATATATATATATACATATATATATATATATATATATATATATATATATATATATATATATATATATATATATATATATATATATATATTCGTAAATAGATATTCCATATAATCATGTAGGATTGCCTTCTTCAGTTGATACATTACCTGATTTATCTATGAAAAAAAAAAAAACATTAAGAAGGGTTTAAGAAACATTAAAGCTCCCCCAAAGCAATTGCTGGCCATAGAGTGTTTCAGTTTCTGGATAGATTGGATATATAATCTAAAATAACTTTTCTGTTTACAAAACAAAAAATACATAAAATATAAGCAAACGACTTAGAAAAATATCATCTCAAAACAACAAAATAAAACCCACACAGAGAAACAACAATGACATAAATAGAAAACTAGAAAAAGAATTACTTACATGAACTAGCAAGCCAATTCCCATCTGGACTAAATTTTACAGATGATATTGCCTTTGTATGACCAGCAAGGGTAAACTTAAGTGTATAATTAGGCTTCTGAAAATAAGAAGCAACAATTATAATTGCCAAGGGCCCATGGTTTTTACAATCAGACAGACAACAGAAAGCCTTGCTTTACAACACTCCCAGGGAGTTATCCCCTTTTGGTTAATACTTCTAAGGAAAAAGAGGACCAAGAACATCACATGTAGCCGGCACCCTCCACCTAATGTTTTCTGCTAGTTGGTAAAACAGGTGTGTAAAGCACAATTATTTTACAGGCTCTAGCAGTAAACAGCAGCCAGTCAGTAAACCTCTCCCCCTCTCTACAAACACCTTTGGCTAGCAATACCTCAGCACAGATTATCACTTCTAAGTTCTTTTAAAAATGAAATAACACTGGAAATATGATCCTGTTATTTTTACCTTATAACAATTAGACTACTATACAAAGTAAAAATGGTAATTTGTTTAAGTAATGTCTAGTCAAATTTTATTTTATTTGTTTTTATTTTATTTTATTTTATTTTAATTTATTTTATTTTTATTTTATTTTATTTGTTTTTTTTTTATTTTATCAATCTTGTTCATATATACTCTGATATAATCTGAATGATGTAAATGAGGAAAAAAGAGAACAGAATAAATAAAAGAAAACAAGAGCTAAGAGCTTATACAGCACTTGAGACAAGGCTGGAAGAGCCAAGAGCTCATGTGGCGTGAGCTCTAGAAAAATTCTAAGAATCAATATATTGACTTAAAACGAAAATCAGAAGCTTAATGGCGGTTAGGATTTAAAATAAGAGCCCTGAGTCACAAGGTCCATCTAAATGTCAAAATTCATTAAGATCCGATCACCCAATTGTAAGTTCAAAATATCTTTTTTTTCTAATTCTTCCTCCCCCTTCAGCCCCCCCAGATGGTCAAATCGGGAAAACGACTTTACCAAGTCAATTTGTGCAGGTCCCTGACATGCCTACCAATTTTCATTGTCCTAGCACATCCAGAAACACAAAACTCACCAAAGGACTGGACCCCTCCCCTAACTCCCCCTAAGAGAGCGGATCCAGTCCAGTTACGTCAATCACGTATTTAAAACATTTGCTTATTCTACCCAGCAAGATCATCCCGATCTCTCCAATCTAAGCGATTTCCCAATGTCACCGGATCTGGTTGGGATTTAAAATAAGAACTCTGAAACATGAATTCCTTCTAAATATTAAATTTCATTAAGATCCAGTCACCCATTCTTGAGTTAAAAATACCTCGATTTTTCTAATTTTCCAAATTAACATTATCCGAGATCCCCCAAATAGAGCAGATCCATTCCAACTATGCCAATCATGT